>NW_019388581.1:0-6635 GCF_000671375.1 Centruroides sculpturatus
TAGAAGTAATTTTTTAAAATATCCTTTTTTGTGATAAAAATTTAATACTTATTAATATTCTCTCTCGTGATTACTAAACCATCAAATGTATTTTCTTCCAATTCTGCTTGAAAACTGACAGTCCAAATTATGAAATTCTCCACGAGGTCCTACAAAAATTTGCATTATTCAGCGTTTTGCCGAAATTTCGGTGCGCACTATAATCTAGACATGTTAATCCTTAAATATACTTGTATATTTAAAGATTGAGCCACAAGTATATATAATATACTTGTGGCCCAAAACTCCATGACATCTTCCAATGTGGCCCAGAGAAACAAAAAGGTTGGACACCCCTGCTCTAGAGTAATAAAGTCTTATTACTCTGACCTTGAAACAACCTATTCCTCCCATTACAAACAAACTAAATATCAAACCATGAAACCTGAAATAATTTACAGCAATGTGAAATTTGATATGTTTATTTTATTGCTTTATTGCATCAAATTACAATAAAATAAACATAAAAATAGCACTTTTATCATTCACTACTATCTCACGTTGTTAGAAAGACACAATGGAAATAAAAGATATAATAATAGTTTCTGATAAAATGCCAATAATTTCACAACTTTGGAATAAAAATTAGGATCTAGAGATGCCACACAAATGTTTGAAGGCAGTTGACCACACACAACTGCAGAATTCAGTTAATTGATTAAATACATTTTTTAAAATAATTATACAGATCCAGATGTACTTTATCTAAGATTTATTCACAAATGTTCCCTGTATTTTTAGCTGATCATAGTTTTATTTGGCTTTCTTATGCCAATAATTTTCATTATATAACTATATTTTTTTTGTTGATTATCAGGATTCCCTTTTTTAATACTGGTCCAATTCATTAATTCAACACTATTTATCTTGCTTTTCCTCATTTATCATTATACTGTTTTTTCATTTTATCTACATTTTAAAAAAATAGTTTGGAACTTCATATTTTTATGGCCACATCTTCCTTAATGCAATACTCAATTTTCCTTTTTCATTTTCTTATCTTTTTCTTTCATATATTTTCTCAGATATATTATTTCATAAATTATTACATAATTTCAAACTACATGTCTCTTGTTATATCCATGTCTGATTAGATAGATCATCATGTGTGTCACTATCTTATTGGTATACACTTTTTTCTTTAACTACCATTTCCCTCAGTTTCATTAAAAGCCACTGACTATTCCAAGTGTTACAATTTTTTCTTTTAGTGTATTTCTTTTCATAACATACTTTGTATAAGGAAGAAAAACATGGAAATGATAAATTTGAACTGAATTTAGAATGAACAATGGTTCTCTTTACAACAGAGGATCCAGAAGAACCTAAAGGAGAGGCTAACTCAAAAACTAAAAATATTCAAATAATAAGGAGTATGAGTTTTTCCCTTCTATTATTATGTGTAGACTATGACAATTGTATTGTTGATGGTCCATAAACTATATTTGCCATCATAAATGTTTTTAAAAACAATGTTTTGAAGTTTGAACAAATAATTGATTATTCCATTATTGGTTTCCATGAATTTTTTAAAAATCTAAAGTTTTTTGGCTAAAGCCTATATCAATAAGAGTTCTTTGTGTGATAAGTTACTGGGAAAAAACCAAAAACTTTAGGTTTTTAAAAAATTGAACAAATAAATTAAAATTTTTTTTGTGTGTCAATGGGTAGGGCTTAAGCTCCTGTAGCTTTCCTTTGATCTGCCCATCTCTTAATTAGAACTTCTAATAAATAAATAAACAAAAACTATACTCTCTGTAACCGTAGTACTTTTAAGTTGAAAACTCACCTTTGAAATAGATTCAAAATAATAAAATTTTATTCTTTTGAATCTATTTTGAAATTTAAATCATTATTAATTCTTATGCCTCTGTATCCTTATTTTATGCAATTTATTATATAAATGTCTACTAGGACAGATCGTATTATTAGGACTTACTGTACTGGTGTTTCGTTTCTGCAATTAAGGAAAACTTATTCAGAAAAACAATCTTTATTGTTCACCTGGTATATTCAGGTGAAATACCAGGTGAACAATAAAGATTGTTTTTCTGAATAAGTTTTCCTTAATTGCAGAAACGAAACACCAGTACAGTAAGTCCTAATAATACGATCTGTCCTAGTAGACATTTATATAATAATGCCATTATTTTTTTGGAAATTAATTTTCTGTCTCTGAAGATGAATTGTAAAGCTCAAAAAGTGCTAAGGTTGCAACATACAGTACATGTTTATATTTATTTATTAGAAACTTCAATAAAGCAGAAGTATTGTTCATTCATGAGAAAATCTTAGAGTTTATGATTGAATTTCAATTTAGAATGTTCACATAAATATTTTGCAATTTGATAGAGCAATGAAATTTTTTTATTATTAATGAAACTCGTATTTCTTAATAAAAAAAGACACAGTCTGTCCCAAAAATAATTATTTGAAAACCACCATTTATTCTAATCACATGTTCTAGAATACCTTCGAAGACTGGACCTTTCTTTAGAGGCTAGTAGGCCATCAAGTTAAAACANAAAGCAACATTAGTGACAACTGTGGCAATATGCCATGCCTATAAACATAGGGGTTAAATATAAGTTTTATATTAATCTCAATCCTTTGTCCTTCATATCACTGTTTCTAGAACTTTCTCATTCATTCCTTCCCTACGGGTGGTAGCAACCGTTGTCCAGGAATAGAAAGGGCAGAACAAAAGAGAAAAAAGTGCCGAGGGTGTCAGAAAAGAGAAAGCGCCATTCTTGAGATAGCATTCGAGGATAGCAGACGGAAAGAAAAAGAGGTTGAAGTTAGTGCTCAGTAGGACAAGGAATATACCTAAAGTCGCTTGGAAAGAAATGAATGAACAGTACTGTGGCTGAGATCGAGAGCTTTGTGAATACTTCGGGATTTTCAGATTTTTGATATAGAAAAGGACAGAGAAAAAGACAGACTGAGTGCAAGTCTTGACATTGTGAAAATTGAAGATCTACAAAAGGCCCGGGTATCCCATCAACTTTCTCTTTGTTTCCTTTCCATTTTTTTTGAGTCCTTCATCTCATCTTCCTCTTTTTTCTTTGTTTTAGTATATAAGTTAGTTTAAGGTAGTTTAAGTTAGTTAAATATTTCGGGAATATATCTCAATTTTTAACCATTTGTTGCAGACACGTGTTACCCACCTTTGTTCATACAAAAGGACATATCGAAACTGTCTTGTACATATAGGAGCGACATAGTTGGGATCCTAAAGAATCAGGTGTATGGAGAACCATGCAAAAAGGAAAATAAAGCTACTTTTTTTTGTGTACAATTTTGTATTGTATTGTTTGCCCGAGTATACACATAGAACACAACAATCTTTCCTCTGACTGTGTTCCTTGCAAATTTGCTTCATGGTTGATGAACTGCACTCAACAGATGCATTTGTAGATGGTACCATAAAAATTAATGATATTAAATCATATAATTCTTTTAGTACATCTTTATTCAGATCATCATTAATTATAATATTTTTTTTATTTCTAAGAGTGACTTGACAATACAGTCTGGACACAAATATNAACTTCTCACCCCTATCTTCATCTTTCTGTAGTGTAAACTCATCTTCCTCTTTTCTCTTTGTTTTAGTATATAAGTTAGTTAAATATTTCGGGAATATATCTCAATTTTTAATCATTTGTTGTGGACACATGTCACCCACCTTTGTTCATACAAAAGGACATATCGAAACTATCTTGTACATGTAGAAGCTACATAGTTGGGATCCTAAAGAACCAGGTGTATGGAGAACCACACAAAAAGGAAAATAAAGCTGCATTTTTTTGCGTACAATTTTGTATTGTATTGTTCACCTGAGTATACACACACAACACAACAATCTTTCCTCTGACTGCTGTGTGTTCCTTGCAAATTTGCTTCATGGTTGATAAACTGCACTCAACAGATGCATTTGTAGATGGTAACATAAAAATTAATGATATTAAATCATATAATTCTTTTAGTACATCTTTATTCAGATCATCATTAATTATAATATTTTTTTATTTCTAAGAGTGACTTGACAATATAGTCTGGACACAAATATAAATATTGCAATTCACTAATGTAATTTAGATAGATCAAAAAATTCTCCATTAAAATTTGCTTAAAAAATTAAAACTTGCTTCAGAAAATTGTTTTTCATATTATTTTAAATTATTAATATCTAAAACTGATAAAAATTAAAAATTCTAAAGATTTTGTCTGAAAATCTGACAATATAATTATAATTAAATATAGCTTTGTAAAGAAATCAACATAAAAATAACATAAAATATTCTTTACTTTTTAAATCTTAAACAATCCACTTAGTCAAATAGCTTCCTATGAGTGACTAATGGATGGAATCATTGAAAGCGTTATTTGATATTTTGGTGTGTAGCATCCATCAGCTAAACCACGAGAGGTTGGTGCTCTGTAAAAACCATGCACAAATGCATGTAATCTGGCTGCTTTACACCATTCAGGTATTTTTGTTGTGGAAGCTGTTCCGTATTCAAAAATACAGCGCTTCCATTGGGAATATGCATATACAAATTTATATTCGAATGCACAATAGCAATCTTATCATTGTTTTTCACATGTATAGAAATTTGTAATAAAATACATAATGTGATTATAATAAAATATTAATTTTAAGTAATTCAAAGTATGTTAATANACTCAATATTTGAAAGAAATTTTGTATTTTAAATGTGTTCTTAACTGTCCTATACAAAAAGAACAGATCAGTATTCCATGATCTTTAAAAACCTGAAGATGGCCTGTAGAACAGGTTGAAAATGTTCGTTACAATAAATAATTCTCAGTGAGATAAGATGTTGGTATGTAGTTTAAGATCTAGCTGAGAATTAAAGAAATCTTAATTGTAATCATCATAAAACTTTTACAAAATACAAGACTATTGTTACAAAATCAGTTACTTTGTATCAAGCATTTTATGTTAATTTGAGTGCTTGATTGTCCAAGGTACTCTCAGTTTGTTATTTTGGATAATGTTTCACTTGCCATAAATTCATAGCGTGAAACTCGGGTTGCCAGGTTTTCCTTTAAAAAAAAGAAAGATTTTTATCAAGAAAGTTACTTTTAAAAAATTACAAGTAAAATCTTTATTTATTCTATTACAAAATTGTGATATAGACTCACCTGAACGTCAAATTTCCAGCAAAACACCCAAATTCAACATTCAAACATTTTCAGCCACTCCTTAATCGGCCTTCATTAGGAAAAGCCAAACGAAAAATAACTGTTCTATTTATAGAATGTTGCCACGTTGTATGTATAATTTTTAAATCAGTTTGAACAACGGCTGTGACATATATTAAGCAATGTATATTCAAGAGTCTAAATAATACTTCCTTGGATTTGGACGGGAATGTAATCCGTGTTGATGCGTGATCCTCTTATGTCGGCCCTGTAGAATTCTGTGGCCTCTACTGTTCTTATACATTGTCTGTTGAATACCCTGTGTATTAGGGTAGCCTTCTCCCCTAAGAGGGAAATTTCCAGCTCGGCAACATACCAGACCAGGGCCTTATTGATGTTTTGTTTTGCCATGTCGTACTTGTGATCTTGTAAAAGGGCTTGTAATGATCTGTATGTGGAACCAATGTATGTTAGTGTTCTGTTGAACCTGTCATCCTGTAGTGGAATGTGGTAAACTCCAGGTGCTCTTGTGTCCTCAGTTTCGTCCTTCGCATTAGACAAAAGGCAGAACACAGTGGGTTTCCTTTTGTACACTATGCATATGTTTAAATCCTTGGTCATACTCCTGTATATGCTATGGAGGGATGGTTCATAACTTAGGACTACCAGTTTCTCTTCTGTGTTGTTAACATTAGTATTGGTGTTGATTGACCTGGCTTGATATGTAGATGTTATATTGTTGATAAATGAGTGGCTGTACCCATGCTTGGATGCGATATGTTTCAGTTGTTCTAGCTCATTGTTAGTATTCAAGAGCTATGTACAATGTGCATGGTCTCTAGCCACAAGTGTATGGAAAGCGGATGCCTTATATGACCAAGGGTCAGCAGAGTTGGCCAGATATATTATAAGGGTCCACTTTCTGTGCTTTCCACTATTTTGGAAAGTGTGGATAAAGTACTTGTTGTATGTCTTGACTAATTTAATTATATTTTATCCCAGCAGAGTCAAATCTCTATTTATAGCACTTTTTGTAAAGTGTTAGTTTAGGTTTGTGTGATGAAACACCTTGCTTTTAATATATATATATATATAATGGATATAGATAAAATCATATTGCATTTTGTAGACATTTTTATGCACGAAATGCTGCTAAAAAGGCAAATAAAAGGCTTTGTTTTGAAGATAAAAACAGATTAATCCATTTTGCATTGTTTCTTATTTTTTGGAAAAATTTGTTTCAGTTTGAGAACAAATCAATTTTGAAACAACTTTTAGGAATGAATTAAGTTTATAAACGGAGGTTTGATTGTATAGTGTTTTGGTACATACTAATTCTGATTATATTAAATGATCAATAATATCCATGATTACAATAAGCATGATTCTAATAAACAGAAAAATGAATTTTCATTGTTATTAAA
>NW_019388582.1:0-6572 GCF_000671375.1 Centruroides sculpturatus
GATAATTATATTTCGGAAGTTAGTTTTAATATAAAATACCATTTAGCAACGTTCGCGATTCCAACTTTCCAATGAGCAATTCATGAGCAAATCTCGCACTGCTGCCTGTTTCTAGATAGTGTCGCTATTTTGAAATTTATTTTGACAATATTCTCGGTCTCCCGAGAACTTACGAGTCTGGTTTTTGTTATGCGCACTTAATTTGAGCACCTAATACCTAATCGAAGAGATATAGGCAAATCCCAGATAAGAAGGTAAAAATACCGTAATAGATTTAAACGCTCAACTTAAGCAAGGATAAAGATGATAACTACATCTTTTACATTTCTTTGCAGAAAATATTTTTATTACAATCAAAACATTTCACAACGTATATCTGTATAAACAGTATGAAAAAAAAACAAGTTTCCTCCTTTGATTTTTACTTCAATGTTTTTATTTTTGTTTTCACTGTGGCTTACAATTTTCAAGTACAGAACATCACATCAATTTATACATTTAAAGTTTTTTACTTGTAATTTTGTACAAAAATTGTATTTCATTTACGGAATTCAATTTTTATTCCTATAATATATAATATCGTGTTAAGTTTTGGACCTTTTTCTTTGGAAATTGTATTGATTTTATATGAAAGGGAAGTAGGTTTTATCGAACTCTCTGCCATATAATCATAGTATTTGTATTAATGAAAGGTAAATATTAATTAAGTAGTCAAATATTTTATATATTTGTATTAAATTTGAATTCGTATAATGTTCATTCTATAGCATATAAGAAAAATACTAAAATAAAATACAAATATATTGTATTCAACACATCATTACCTAAATCATTTATGTTCGGCCTATTTTATGCAATACAGATAAAGACCAACCATAGATTGTTAAAAACAGTTAAATTTACGTAAACTTAAATATCAGAAATTATCAATGTGATAAGTAAATAAAATGTAACAAACAGCGAAAAATAATATTATTGTAAACCAGATTTAATAATAATAATCATAATACATTTTATTTTCATCACTTTTACCTATAAAAATGTAAATTACAATTTATGAGTAAAGTTTAATAATACGTAGAATTATTTCGATACAGTTTTTAAGTGCACTTTTCTAGATTATATTATACAGATCAATGTTTATATATATTTGTAATAAAAATTACCCCAATGATCAGGTTATCTCATATTTTACAACATACGTCTTTGTTCTACACACATTTTTATACCTGATACTGGAGTCAAAAGAACTTCCACGGAAGTAACGATCTTATCCTGAGGATCCAAAGAGTAAACTTTAAAATTACGAAGAACATTTGCTAAAACCATTTTCATGTTAATCATGGCAAGTTTATATCCTGTAAATTTAAAAAATTATAATATAATATTTTGTTTTGTTTTTGTATTTATTCACTAATCACTTACCGAGACAATTTCGTGGCCCGGCAGAAAATGCCAGAAATGCATAAGGATGAAGATTTTTATAGTTTTCAGGTAAGAAACGGTCTGGATCGAACACTTCGGGATTTTCGTAAACGGAAGGATTATGATGAATGCCACAGATATTTACGATAAGAGTCGAATTTGCAGGCAACACGTAATTACCTATTTCAATGACAACGATTAAGTACTTCAAGTTAATAAAAAATAAAAAATATTTTTATCGAAAAACAAATTTCAAGATATCAAAAATTACTTATTTTCATTTCCGATTGGTTTTTTCTTGCTATTAAAAAACCAGGAGAATAGATTCTCATCGACTCCTAAAAATTGTAACATATAAAACTAATCCTTGAATGTATTAAAGAAAGTAAAAAGTTACCTTAATTACGCATTCTAAGTACGTCATTTTCGTCAGGTCATCGATAGTGATATCTCTTTTCATATCATTTTTGAAAATTTCTTGAAATTCTAGATACACTTTCTCTTGTATTTCGTGGAATCTTCCCAGGAAATAAAGAGTCCATGACATAACGTTAGAGGTTGTATCGTAACCCTGATATTAAAATACGTTGAAAAAAAATGTAAAACTTCTTTTTGTATAACTGACATTTGCAGTAAAATAAATACTGTATAATAAACTTGTAAAATTAGGATATGGAATGCACAAATTCTTTTATATTCCTGTCATACCAGTTTACAATGCACGATCACATTCCTTGCAGCAAGCAGTTAACGTAGTTCTTCGTACTTTAACTTTATCTTTATTTACTCCCGATTCCGGCAGAGCATAATCCAGTCAATGGACGAAGTACACGTTAAATTGTTTACAAACTGTGTAATTAGTCGAACGAAAAAGTTAAATACACATCTTGAATTATCTTGACTTACGGCAACATATTACAAGTCATAATATATGACGTATATTTACGACTTTTTCTGTTATTATATTTCGGTCATCACCTCAGACATTACTTGCTTTGAATACTTTCAATAATGTTTATAAAAGGAATTTTATTAATTACACTAGTAAAGATAATTAGATAACAGAGAATAGCTTACAAAACTGAGTCACAAATTTACAAACTACTATATTATATAATCATTAGAGAAACCGAATTCGATGTTAAGTCGAAAAAGTAAGGCTCGAATTTCGTGCTTTAATTACACACAATAATTATACTAATAATGTTTAAAAATCACCAGTAGATACACATTTTAAATTTTTAAAAATTATATTTTTCCTGCGTCTATATGAATAGAGAAAATATACAGTAATTAATACCGAAATTACAAATATTATTTACTGTAATAATTAATTATGAATGAAATGTAATGATTTCACAAACATCTGAAATTGAATGCAATTTCTAATTATAAGAAAGTAATTATGATTATTTTTGAAATAGGTTTATATTATATTTTAATTATAATTTTCGTCGCTGAATTAAGTTTTTGTGAAATTATTTATATTTAAATACGTTGTTTAGAAAAACATTATTTCAAAATAATGAAAATAATATCATTGAAATACATGCGTGCACGATTACATAATTATTTCCGATTACACCTTTAATAAATTCTGCCTACCGCAAAAATAAAGCCTTCCATATCTCTGATAACGTCTTCTTCCGACATTAAACCTTGTTTGACATGAAGATCCAACAATGAATCAATAACACGCTGTTTTGTTTTGATCTTTGGTTCCTCTTCATTATGTGTTTTTTTGTCTAAGGAATGTTGCTGCTGCATTTTTTTCATATAATTCTCTTTTTTTCTTTTGAACACCTATACATTAAATTAAATCATTAAATACTTAATTCAAAATTCCATTCACAAGTTGGATTTACCTTTTCGTGGAAACGATGAATTATTTCAACGTCTCTCTTGTAATTTTTTCCTATTTTCTTCATGAAAAAAATTGGGGAAAACCAGTACAAAGGATTTGTAATCAATTCAAAAGTATTTTTCACAGTTCTAAATTTTAATATAAATTTTTATTATATCAAAAGATAATTAATGCAAATTTAAAGCTTGTATAAAAAATAAAGTACTTTCAACTATTAAATCTACATAAAATTTAACATTATATATTTCTTGTGAAAAACATAATAGTATTTTCTTAAATTAAAATAATTTGTAATACATAAAATTTATTTAAATTACAAATTTTTCTAAAACTTTTTTTTATGTTTTTTTTAAAAAATGCAGGGAAGTTTGCAGTTATTTCATATCGTAATTAATTTATTTTTAAGAAATATTAAAAATAAGTTTCGGACTGTATATTTTTATATTTTGATTAGATGTTTAAACGTAAGTTTTCGCTATCATATAGACTTCTTCTATAGTACTGATACAACAGAAGAAAAACACAAAGATTGATAAATACTAGTTATTCATTGCGACAATGGTATGCTTTGCGGGAAGTTCTTCTGTCTTACATTTGTCATTAATTTGAAAATCTTTCATACTTACATAATGAACGCATTGTATTCGTTTAGAATCTCGATACTTTTTTCTACATATTGTTCTAACAAGTCTGTATTACGATCAGCACGTATACAAAAAACACTTCATTTGTACAAACTTATAATATTTGGTTAATTGATAAACAATCAAAATTTGAAATGTTTTCCTTCTACTGAAGTTGACTCGAACATTTGAAATTTTTCATCAGATATAAACCAACTTTATATTATTTAACATAGAAATTACATTTGTAAATATCATTTGAAAAATGAAGAAATATATCTGGAACGGAATTTTCCTTACCTCTGTATTGCGGACACGTATTCTTGTTCGTTCGTAGTCTGAGAATGTAGAGCAACTCCGACTACTATGTCTACATAAAAATAAATTGATATTTATATTTTATAAATAAATAAACAACCTCAATTGAAAATGATATTCAGTTTCGGGAAGGCATCGCAGAACAAATAATTTAAAAAAAAAGTACTGAACGAAACAGGAAAGTAATCAAGTAATTGTAAAAGCCTTACTGTCCTTAAATTCTAATGTTATTGTTAATTGTCTACTTGGACTTTACTTATTAATAAGACTTTATACTGGTGTTTAAAGATCGGCACAGCAATGAGAGTTACTTCATAAAGTACTATTAATAAGTATAAAGTCCTGTTAATAAGTAAAGTCCAAGTAGACAATTAACAATAACATTACGAAAGCAATCAGTTCCGCCATGCAAAATTGATTATAGTCAGTTTTAGTTTTAACTACAGTCGGTAGACAGGGATAGTGTTAATAAAAATGATAGTTATTCAAGAAACGAAGTCGTCCTGTGTGTCAAAATTTTACACAAGTAAGTCCGTAATTACCGGAAAACATGTAAGTGGTAAAAAAAACTGTTTGCATTCCTGCCACTGTTCATTGTTGGTTTCGGTAAGGAAAGTTCAGTAGCTCATTTTTCTTGCAGTGACATATAAATGAATATATATTATTTTTTAAAAATTGATTTCATACTTTTTCTACGTAATAAGTAAGAAGTGGAAAAAATGAAAATTTTATAATATGTGTTAACAAATTGATATTTATAATTCTTAATTAAATATTTTACATTAGACTTTAATACCTGCAATTATATCCAGAGTGCAATATTTCATCCATTCCAGGATATCGAATATTTCATTCTTTTGCAATTGTTTGAGTTTCTCCACTAAGACGTTTGAATGCTCCATAAATATATTTTGATCATNGGAAGATTCATTTTTAACTCCTGGCCGTTGTCTTTACTTTCTGAAAAATTAATATCTGTTATAAAAATAAAAGTTGATAACGAGCAATCATTATTGCGACATCGTCAGAATGCCGAGCAGCAACTTTTTAACCTATGTTTAATTAATTTAATTTACAATATACGCCTTCGACTTAAATTAGTGGTTTCTTGCGCCTGTACATCATACTTTTTCATCAACAACAAAATAATACCTGTCATCTATCAAATACTTTCAAAGGAAAATATTTGAATTGAAGTAATTTGACTTCTGATTTTCAACGAATGTTCGTATATAATTATTCAGGGCCGCACTTGCGAAGAGTGTCCACGGCTTGTCTCCTTAGTATATCTTTCCTCCTTCTTCAAATTAAGGAATGACTATCAGACAGTCAATGGACAGTAGGAATTTATAGGCCTACAGTTATTTCGAATCGCAGCTCAATAACTATATATCGTATGTCATAAAAGTATTTTGTTTTCATTTTGTTACATTTGATTTATTCATACACGTACTTAATATATTGTATAGCAATTGTACAAATAAGTTTCGTTATCCATGTTAGGATATGCAAAATGTATATTTTCGAATAATTAGTAGATTTTTTTTAACTTGTTAAAAATATTTTTATTGCGAAATTTTGTTTCCTTGTATTGTAGACACTTCAGTAAAGTAGAAGCACTTTGTTTCTGATTAAATGGCCTGGACATAGTGACCTGTCATTGATTTTATTAAATTTTAGTAATTTAAGGTCTAGAGATGGAGAGATATAAAGGTATAATATAACGAAGACTTTACAAGTTATTAAAGTTTACAATATTTTATAAAATTTATCTTTACTGTTAAAATTAAGTGTTTTACAATTTTATAATTAATAATGGAAAAATATTTTTAAAATCTTATAACTTATGAAGTTACACACATATTATCAGTAGTATATTTATAGATATAAAAGTGATTTTTTAAAGTAAAATCTATTAACAGTCGGTAAAGTTTGATAATTCGCCGCTGGAATTTTTATAACGCTAAATATTATTGCGTAATTATAAAATTCACTAGTTGTATTATTAATGTAGTAAGAATGGAAACAAATTTTTGGTCATAAACTTTTTGTCGATTTTTACACAATTCTTCAGTTATTTAATTAATTTAATTTTATAAATTCTCGTTATTTTGAAATAAAACTTTCAAAGACACCAAAAAAGAGGTGGTCTGTTGTCAAAAGAACTTTTAAGTGTATGCAGACGTTTTCTAGATTTTCCATTATCTTGGTGTCGCGAAAATCCCTCGTTGTAAATTAAGTCGAAATTGCAGAATTTGGAATTGCCAAAACGATCCAAAGAATTTATTTAAAGTTCAGCACTTTCGTACTGTTTATCGCGGACATTAAATATAAATATTTTA
>NW_019388583.1:0-3172 GCF_000671375.1 Centruroides sculpturatus
TTTAATGAACAATAATTTGAAATAATTCAATTTTTTATCAGGCTGGCATCTAGTAGGCCCCCATAACAAAACTCTGGCTATGCCAATGCTCATTATGTATAAGTCCATTCAAAAAGTTCTTTACTATTTTACTTTGAATACTATGTTCTAAATAGAATTTTATCTGAAGAAGACAATGATAAATTTGTCAAAAGTACTTGTATTTGTTTTCTATTAGTTAATAAATTAGTGTAATATCAACTTGTAAGAAACAGTGCCCATTTCTCTATAAATTATAAGTTTTGATAAGCACATTATAAAGTGAAAAATTTTATTTGAAAAATTTTGTTAATAAAAACATTTTATAGTTATTTTTACATTATAAAATAATATTTAATGTATAATATATACATTATATATTATACATTATTATATAAATATATAATAATACATAAAAATAATATAAACTGTGTATTTAATTGTATATTAAATTACATATAGAAAGATTGACTTTGATCATTAATCAAATTTTTAATTAATTAATTCAAATTATTATTAAATACTTTTCATTAACACATATACATCAGTACAAATACTGTGCATAAAATTATTATCATAAATATATATGAAACTATCAAAATAACAAAACAGATATTTTAATTAATATATTGTAAGTTTGGTATGATAAGGTCAAATTTTGCAGATTTTCATAATTATGGATACACAATTATTTATTATGATATTTAAACAAAATATTAAATAATTGTAACATACACAAAATATTTAGATTTTGAAAGAAATAGAATAAATAAGGATTAATTGCCTTTTTTCTGAAAATTATGAATATTTAAAGTTTTAATAGAACATTTATTTATTATTTGATTGAAATTAAGACATCAAATCAACTTTTAAAAATATTTATAACAACAATTGCATTCTTTTTAGAAAAATATTTTAAATCTTTTATTTGAATCATTCTCAGTTATATGTTAAATAGAACATCAACACTGAACAAAATTAAATTTAAAATTTACAGAATAATTTATTTATGCTTGAAATACCATATATTAATATATTTCATATAAAATTAAACACAATTCTATAAACAATTATAAACATTTCTTACATAAAAGAACTTTTTGCAATATCACAGTACCATATTTTCAAAGATTTCAAGCTGTTATAACAAGCAAAAGTCTCTAAGGAATAATATAAAATTTTGTATCTCTAAAATAACTTAAATGATTTGTAGTAATTTTATAAGAAATTTTTCTCTTAGACCAAAATGCATAAACTGAATTTTGAAGATTCAGTTCAATAGTATATCACCATTGAGTATATCACCAATGTCATAACAAAAGAAAAATCTTGATCAATTTTCAATTAAAATATAAAAGTGTAATGTCAACATATTTTGTAATTGAAATTTATGTTTTATTCACAAATGATGCAAATAAAATGATCAATCTCAGAATGATGTTAAAGAAATATAACATTCCAAGAAAGATAATTATAGTACCATACCAAAAGACAGCTGGAGAATTTCTTAGAAGGAAAGATTCATATACACAAATGAAGGAAAAAAATTGCCATTTGGTTTCTACTAAAAGCTATTTTAATAATACTTTAAAGATAACATATATACTTGATAAACAAAAACATTTGTCCTTTAAATCACATACAAAAATGATAATGTAACATTATTTAATAAATCCTTTAATAATGAGGAAATTGTCTAAAATTAATCATTAAGAGTTTAATAAGGAATAGATCAATTAAATGTTTTTATTGGAATCAATAAAATTTAGGGATAACAATTCAATACTCAAATTTTAAAGATTAAGTCATCAAGTTAAGTCTTGAAACTTTTCTAGTTTAGAAACATTTTTGGAAAACTTAAATTCCAAATTTCAAAACAGAATGCCCATTTTTGTTTTTGCACTAGCTGCTGTTGAAAATAAGGTATCTGAAAAATGTTCCTAACATGAAAGTCTGTGACACTTGGCACTATCTTGTCATAAAAAAAAAGACAGAAAAAGAAAAAGAAATGAAAAGACATTACTAAGTTGAAGTCACCAAATAAAAGTTTATTTGAAGAAACATTTTCAGTCAGATTCCAGATTCCTTCTGTTCCTATTTGTTCAGAAAATAGTAAACATTTGATTTACTAATTTTAAAAAGCAAAGAAATGTTCAAATTTTGATTTAAAATGTTTATTAAAATAAAATTTGTTTAGTGGTTTAAAAATTAGCAGTATAATATTTTTATAACTTAATTAATATTCCTAAACTTGGTAATTTTGACTTATTCTATGTAGTTTATTTATCTTTGCTGATATTGTAAATTATATAAAAAGATATGTGTAAAATGTAAGCTGATTTAATTGCAGATATGCTTTCTGCTTTACTTAAAAGTCTGTCTTGCCACTTTGGTTTATAAGATTGTTCAAATGCATTTCACAAAACAAAAATTTATTCATTTAATACATATATTAATAAGCAAGTTCTAATAAAAAAAAAATGTAAACTACAATTACACAGCTAATCCAGATTTAATAAAGTAGGGAAAATAAATAAGGTAAAATGTAAGACAGTATCACAACAATGATTTAATTGTGGTAATACAATACCATAAAGTTATTTTTTTAAAATATATAAATAAATAAGGTAAATAATGTAACAATAATCTGAGAAAAGAGTTAAGATAGCAGAACTGCAAAAATAGTTACAGAAGAGACAATAAAGAATAAAATGAACTAAAAAAAATACAGATTAAAAATGCAAAAGAAATTACTTCATTAATGCAAATTTTAGATTCAATACATTTCCATCATATTCAGTCCAAATTTACTATCTTTCTGCTGTATTTTGTACTGTACTGTTACAATAATCAACAAATTTAAAATCAAATCAGAAATGCCAAAAAACTGTTAAATGATTACATACATCTAAGTATATATTGTTACTACTTAAATTCAGATGTAATCAAACATTTTTAGTTTATTAAAATATCATATGTTCTTTATTCTTAAATGCACCATTTTGTGGAGGGAAAGATTTTTATATAATAAGTCTTGTTAAGTTAAATGTTAGAAAAACACTACAAATACCATGTAATAATGTTTGGAAACTATATTCATGCATTTCTCCATATTCAATAACTATATGTAATTGTTATAATGCTATATCATAAT
>NW_019388583.1:6182-6539 GCF_000671375.1 Centruroides sculpturatus
ATTCTAAAAAATAATCTTAATTATTAAAAAATATTTAATTTTTATAATAAATATTTAGAAATACCATAAAACATGATTTTCTATGATAATCTGATCAATTGGTGGTACAAAAAGAGTGTAAAATGTGCTGTTTCTCCATTCATTTATTTCAGTTTATTTACCACTTTTCAAAACTTTCTTAATTTAAAATGTTTGGTAGTATTTTAGATAGGGAATCTCAAAATGACCTCAACTTTAGATAAGAAGTTGTTTGTAGCTGAGACCTCTCAATTCTTTAATCTGCCACTCCATTCCACTTTCATCACATGCTATGTATATGCATTATTGATGAAAAGCAGAGAAATTATGTATAATATG
>NW_019388584.1:0-6545 GCF_000671375.1 Centruroides sculpturatus
AGTAAAATTTTATATTAACAGATTATATTGTGTTATTATAGCTGGAAACGTTCATCTCACGAGAGAATAACAGTACACATCAATCATTTTTAGATGTGGTAGTAGGCCTATTTGAGAATTACATGCATAAAAACAAGATATTTAAGTAGGCCCTATGTCATAAATAATGCATTGGAGAGAAAATAAGACAAATTAAGATTATACGATACTCTATATAATGTATACATTTATATATATATATTTCGGTGTAAATCCTGTTAAAATAATTCTAATATAGGAATTTATTAAGATTTGGAGCGATTTTTGAGCGATTTTTTTTAGTGTTTTAAGACTAAATCGGCAACGAAAAACATGAAGCGAATGTATCTTTTCATTCGCATTCTACTCTCGAATTTTATTTAATAAGATAGAATTAAGTTATCCTCATAAAATTAAGATTGACTCGTACGAAAAAATATAAAAAAAAATTCCAGTCGTATACATAAAAAAGCCGGATATATTGCTTTAAAAAACGTAGAAAATATTAATATACATTTCATAAAAATCACATTTTTGAATTGTAAATCATAGAAAAATGCAAAAGATTTATGCTTCTTGCAGTATAAATCTCATTCAAAATGTAGTCAATTTATATTTCAACATCACGACCATTTCTGAGTGTTGACTCCCCCAAAAAAGAAGAGGGAAAAAAAAGAAGAAATGAGAGAACAGCCTCTATCCAACATCTTGCCTGACATAGACCATCTGCCCCAGCTTCCAGTTGTAAANAATAGAATTTATATGCGATTAGGAATTTCGAGTCAATCTTTATTCTATTGGAATTTAGTAAAAAGGATTAAAAAGGTAGAGGGGAAGAAGATTGCGACCAAAACCGAGAATGTGTTGGCTGATTCGAGTAGATGTCCAACTGTAGATTGTATAGAGTGGTTTGGTTCTGTCAACATTGGTCCTTGTAGCCAGTTGATCTCTTTCGACTGATGGCCACTCTAGTCTTGTTTTACTCTTTCTGTTTGTGTTTCTTGTCGGGGATTTTCTGTCCTTACGACATCTGACTCTGTACACGTCCACTTTTGTAACACTCAACAGTTCGGAATCCTATTTCTTTCTAAGAGATAACAAAATATTAAACCCTTATTGTACCATACGCCCAAACTTATTCTCCAGGTTATAATAATACAATAAAATATTTTAGTATATAGTTGTTTGTAATTTTTTATTATGCCCGCGAGAGATTGTAAAGGGATGTAAGAAGCAACTTTACAACGTGTAGAAACTATTTGTATTTTTATAAGCATGTAATGCAAATACATAAGGAAATAATGTATAAAAACATTCTTCTTTTACCTCCCCTCACTTCTACACTTTAACTTAATCAGTTTTCTTACGTGTATAAACTCATTTTTTTATGAAATTTTCCGTATTACATTTATCATATTTGTAAATTTGTATCGGGCCTACAATTCGGATAAATTTGATTCTAAAATTTATTTGTTATTTTACACATATTTATCTATTATTTTATTCGATTCTAGTATCGTGTTTACATATTTTTTGACGTTTTAATACTTTTAAAATGATTTTTCTTCTCTTTCCTACTTCCTAACTCATCTTCTTTATCTTAAAAAAAAATATTCGCAGTTTTACTCAATTACTTATCCATATTTTGCAACTGTATGTATATTTTTTCGGTAATTCCTCTCAATATCTAAGGAGGAAGAGGAGGAGGAAAAAAATTTGCGTATTTTGCAACTGTATGTATATTTTTTCGGTAATTCCTCTCAATATCTAATGTTATTCTTCTAATATTCTTTTATTTATTTATTTTCTATACTACAAGAAACCATTTTTACAGCTTCTCTATCGTTTCCAGGGTTATTAAAATGCGACAATGTATTGAATTTTCGTCTATTCATCTTATAACGGGCCAAAAGATAAGTTGATAATGTATCCTGTCAAATATATTAATGTATTAGAAGTGCTTGTAGCCTAGAAAAATATTAAATATTTTCCGCAGTCGCCATATTGTTTCATAGATCTATTCTGCTTCCATCTCTCGACTGCATCTTCTACTTTAACAGGGTTCGGTTATTGACAGGTAATTTAGTTCGTCGTCGATGGAATGTCACGTGACACTAATGACGAAATTCTTAACATACTGGAAGCCACTGAATCGTTGGTTATTGTCTGGTACATCCAAAGTCTGAGATTTTATGCACTTTGAAAAGTTGAAATTTTCAACAAAGTTCTCAACGGTGTATGTTCAAATACAGTATTAAGTTCGAGTTAATGATCTTTAAATTATATTTTCCATTAATTCTAATATTTAAATCCATCTCTTTAATTTTTATATAGATTTTTCTATTGTCCGGATCCTTCTTTTTTCCTATTTGAAATTAATAGATTTCGATCAAATTATCACGTTGATAATTAAATTTATCAACATTTTTAGTTCGAAATGAGTGATAAAGTAAAAAGATTTTGTCATTTACTTCGTTGATAAATAAAGTTTCTCTTCTACAAATGGATAAATCCCTATAGATTCGATACCTTTCTCAATGACTTTAACTGAATATATTAAGGTTAAAGCAATTCATTTTCGACTATCTTCAACGAGAAAATTTATATAAAAATTAAAATCTTATATCAAAATAATTAATTTTATTTTTATAACTTATTATTAAAATCGTGTAAATAATTCAAAACTAAGTAATTATTTATCTGTCGGATTTTAATGGAAATTGTTGTATGGGGATACTTTAGTGTCTAAAATTAAAAAAAAATCTGCATGTATAAATTCAAAAAAATATAAATAAATAATCGTAAATTATTCTTGTTAAATTATCTTACAATTATGCAAACATTCTTTTTTTTTCCTCTTTAATTTTATAAAATTGGCTAAGTTTTAGAAGAACAGAACTTGAAATTATTTGATATATTACAAGCAAATTTGTAATATTTTGATTTTGATCAAATGTCACGTCTCTGTCTCTAACATCCTTCTTCCTTCCCCTTATTCTTCAGTTAGTGAAGGTAGAGAAAATGAAGATCGACAAATGCTTTGTAGTGCTTTGGAAAATTTGTTGAGTACTCATTAAAGTCAATTGCTTCTTCTTCCGATGCTTTTACAGATCCGGATGTAACCTCTCAAACTAAATCGGATGTTAGAATGATTAAAAAAAAAAAAAACTTCTTTATTGGATTCCTTACTTATTCAGCATTCTTGCTTTTTTTTTTCCTTTTTGTTGATCACAGATCTGTAATTTTTCCCAACAAAAAAATACACAGTTTAGAATATTCTTTAATTATTTTTTTACAAAATTAAATGTATATTTATATGTTCGCATTTTAACTGTTCAATTTACAGATATAGAAGTTAATTTATCTTTATTTATATATTGATATTATCGGTTAAAATACGAATAAATTTAGAATTAATTCTTCGTATTTATTATTTGTGAAAATGTTATAAATCTGTAATATTTTATATTAAATTTAGGTCTATATTGTGTTGTAGCGTAACTAGAAACGATATTAGAGGAATTAGAACGTGTATGCTGTTACGCTTCATCCACAGTAACTAGTGTTGTGGATGGAGTAAACACTCGGATATTGTATATATATGTGTGTATATAAGTAAGTTAATTATATTTAAATTTTCTCTCTATAGTTAGGCTGATTTTTTTCTTGATTTATTTAGAAAAGTAGAGCACCCGCGCTTTCTAGGCCCCCCTCGCTTGTTACTCTACGTTACTACGTTACTTGTTACGCCAATCACGTTGTCTACTCTAGTTAAATTCATTATAATGTAGTAAATATAAGGTTAATTTTCTTTATAGCATAAATCTTAATGTCTAGATTAGTGGCTCCATACTATGTTTTATCTATACGCTAATCCCCTTTTGCTCTCAATAAATATTAAGGATCCCTAAGTTAATAATACTCGTTATTGAATGTGGAATTTATGAGAACAATGACAAATAAAAATGAATTTAGTCGTATTAAAATGAATATTTAATAAAAATCAAATCATTTATATATGTGTTATCTATGATTTCCTCCAGATGTAATTTACTATGTTCAACACAAGAGAACATATTACATAAGTGCGTATACAACTTCTATATTATTTTAATAGAAAGATAATCTCTATTTAGGTTATACATTATATCTATAATTTATTTATTAATGGATTGTCTTAGTGATAACTTAATTAAAGTATTAAATAATTATGCTTTAATTACCCTATTTATTGAATAATTCTGCATAATGTATACATAATCTGATGACAAAGCCATAAAATATACCCGAAGAAAAATTTCTTTCCTTATACTAACGTAAATAAAGTCTTAATAAATTTATTTAAAAGTGAATTATTAAATAAATCAAGTGAAATTTTAATATAATAATCAGTAAATGAAACCAAGCAGAAAAATCAACCGGAACAAATCCTAAAATTCGAGCAATTTAAACCTTTTAACAACGTTATTAATAACAGATTTACATTAGTATCGAGTCGAATTCTCCTCATTAACTTTATTTAATCCTCGATGGACTTATATCAAAACCCAGTTAAAGATAATTTGAAATTTGCGAACATTAATCCAAATTGAGAGTTTGAAATATAGGCTACTAGCAGAATGCATTATCTGTGTTATGGATATAATACCTAAGAGGTCCGTTAATACGAATTTAAATTTATAAAACATTTAACCTACATAATCACTATTACATCTTAATTAGTATAGTTTGGGATATTAATCACTATTAAGATTTATCAATAGTTAAGTAACTCGATTAACATGACAATGAGGGAAGGGGGTGGGAATATCCCCGTTTTTCGCCTTTTGTGACGTCAAATAGGCGAGTTAAAAAGTAATTGGTTTCATTCGGTGACACAATGTTTGTTATCTGTGCAAAAAAAAGGAGACAAATAAGCCCCGAGTTCGAGATCTATGGTTAATCACTTAAAGCTAGCTGTGAGTAGATCCACTAAGAACGAAATCTTGTTACCTCCAGCAGAGTCGTGCTTCACCTGTCCACTACACCTGTCTAGGTGTTGCTCATGGCGGAATGACTTCTTTTCCCCCCCTTCTTCCTAAGTTTCTATAATAACTTTTCTACAGATTATGCGGGTATTACCCTCTTTTCGTTTAATATTTATCCTTTTATACGGGTTTATAATTAAATTCACCTTTGATTTGGCTTTTGTAATGAGAAATGTTAGATTAAATAATCGTGTTGGTCATAGTGGTTGGAAGTTTGCTTTCTACTGAATTCGATGCAAATAGCTTTTCTATGTGGGATTCTCTTCTTATTTCTAAATTGATTCGTGTGAGAGTAATCATTTTTTCTTATATATTTTCTATTAATTTCGCAAATTTATTATAAAAGTTCTAACAAGAGATAAGAAGATTGTTTATTATTTTATTAATTTTTTGCTTAATAGATTAATTAAGCATGACATCTCTTTATATTTAAAACGAGAGCATAGGGATGTTGAGATGCAAACTATGTTTTATCCTGGATAAGAACCGAAGTCATTCACAGTTGAACGTATCCTGAATGGGGTTCGGTTCCTATCCAAGCTCGTCCTTTAGTATTCGTCCACATCTCTCAGTGCTTAATTTAGATTCGGCTCCCATTGGGATCCAACATATTTCTTCCACTTGATCTTGATTTCTTTGCATGAAGTGGATATGTACAGTACTTCATACACTAAGAGGTTAATGACGCGTGGTTTGCTTTCATTTTCATTTGATTGTCAACATGGCATTCTTACTACATGAATACATGCAATAATTATGTGGAAATTACAAGTAATTTAATTCCTTATATATATATTTTTATATTAAGTTACGCATTAAAACTGTCGAATAGTCAATTCATTTCTTTTATAAAACGATAAATGTTTATTGCGTCAATTAAATTAATGTTTCTAAAGTGAATTACATCTTTGATATTTTAATATTATTAAATAAAAAGTAAAAATTCTATAACGATATTTACAATATATTGTAATCAATAAATCAAAAAAAATTCAGCTCCATATTATTAAAATAAAGAATGATAAATAACCATTAAAATCAAATTTAATTCAAATTTGACTTAATTACTCATTTCAAATTCTAAACATGAAAAATATTACTTTTCTCCTTCTTTTCCTTTATCTACACAAAGACAATTAACATTTAAAAATATCTTACATGAGAATATCTTTCTACCAATTTAATTTTTACAATTAAATTTGCATTTTTCTCTCTTTTTTCCTCTATTTTTTTCAGAAAAAGAGAGTATATTATTATTATATTTTCATTAAAATATAATAATTTCGCTTTTCTTCACATTATTCAACACACTCAATAAACTCGAAAGTCATGTGGTGGCATTAGTTTCATACAAAACTCGTTTTACAACTGTCATTAAATTAATTATGTAAATGAACTTCCTCAACATATTCACTTCACTAGTTGAGATTTTTTTTTCTTTTTAATTTTTTCTTCTTTTTTTTTTTTATTTTCCTCGTTCCTTCTTCTTCTTCTTCTTCT
>NW_019388585.1:0-1384 GCF_000671375.1 Centruroides sculpturatus
ACAGGTTATTACACTAAAACCTGTGTAATATGGATCCTCTAATAAGCGAAAATATGTCTAAAATAGATCCTCTACAACCGAAACTTGTCTAAAGCAGAATATATTGAATGATTATGATTAAGTATTCTTATTCAAAGCTGTTTAATAAAACACTAATATAAACCGGAAATCTGTCTAACAAAGAAATCAAAGTTAGAAATCATGCAACCAATATTCCAACATTAAATTGAACTTAAGTAACGAAACACTTCAAATTTTCAATGCAAATTTTTGACCTAATTACAAAATTGTACAGTAAATTTTGCGTATAAATATCTTTAATTGCATACACATTGTACTTACCTATGCAATTTCTTGGCNTTATCAGGATAATCAACAGATTTGACAATGAAATGACGTAAAATATTGCTTATAATAATCTTCTCTTCCATCAATGCAAATTTTTGACCTAATTACAAAATTGTACAGTAAATTTTGCATATAAATATCTTTAATTGCATACACATTGTACTTACCTATGCAATTTCTTGGCCCTGCCGAAAAGGGGATGAAGGCGAAAGGATGTCTTCCTTTACAGTTTTCTGGCAGGAACCGATCGGGATCGAATACTTCAGGATTTGGATAATATTCGGGATCGTGATGTAGCGAATAAATTTCAATAAAAATAAAGGAATTTGCTGGTATCGTCATTGTATCATCTAAAAATATATATGATTCTTTCATTCTTTTTTTCATTTTAAAGTACGAAATAATATCGAGTTAAATTGCTTACTTAATTTTAAGTCTTCTTTACTTTGTCTTGCGATGACTGGAACTGATGGATATAACCTAAGAGTTTCCTAAATTTACAAGATTAAGATAAATAACAGCCTTTCTTTGTTTATTCTTTTCAAATGGAAGACAGAAAAACGTATGATCTGATGTAATAATGATTTTATTAAGATTTTACAATAATAATATGTACTTTAATTGTCTTCATTCATTAATCTCTTAATATAGTTGCATAAAACCGTTTTTATAATATGTCTAACAGAGAGAAGTTTAATATCCACACAAATTTGCATTTACAAAAACCTTAAAAACTTTCTAAGACATCAAACTATTATGAAAAAATAAAATAGAAAACTAAAACTCTGTCCTTTATAACTTTAAAACCTTAAGAATTGAAGAAATCCAGTTTTACTCACTCATTTTGTATATACAGTCGACCCCCCTATAAGATCGTTGATTTTTCCGTTTTATCTGAATTACATGTTGTACGAGTCACTTAGATTTTACAAATATGTGAGCCGTTCACAGCCCGGCACATGTATTTGTAAAATCTAAGTGACTCGTACAACATGTAATTCAGATAAAACGGAAAAATCAATGATCTTATAGGGGG
>NW_019388585.1:2497-6978 GCF_000671375.1 Centruroides sculpturatus
AAGTAATGTGGTACAATACAACTTATAAAAAGGCATGCAGAATATTTTCAGGACCCAAAATTTCCCCAAAAATTTGCACACAAAATAACGATACTTTATGAACCGATTAATAACACTGTTCTGCAAAAAAAAACTTTTTTTCTATTTCTGAAAAAATACATTGTGTTCCTAGTTGTACTTCGAGCACTGAATTCAAACCTGTTTTTAGTTTTTTTCTGTCAGGGATAGTTTATGAGTAATCACAATTTTATTTTTTCTTTATGTTTCTGATATAGTGCAGGACACATTAGCTGAAATTCAAGAAAAAAATCAGCTTTTTTATGATGTTATTAAGTTCATCATATTAAGGGAGGTTGGGATCTAACATATAACATATACATCTTAGTGTATTTGCTTTGTAGCATTTATTTCACATGAGCAATTACAGAAAATTGACAAAAATGAGCCACCATATAGTAATGCACATCACTTTTTCTCTTGTATTGAGAATTTTTCTTCTCTCAAATGATATTCCAGCAATAATCTGCTAACATAGAATGTACCCACTTCTCTTCATAACGCCTTTCTATAGTAGAAATGTCTTTATGGAATCTTTTGCCATGTTCATCCGATACGTCACTACAACTCTCTGTGAAGTAGTTCAGATGAGTCTATCATATGTACCTTCAGAGACATATTGCATCCCAGATATTGGTGTGCTTTGATCATGTCATTCACCATTGCTTTGTAGTTGGTAGCTCTTCTTTCGAGGAAGTTTTCTGATACCATCTTGAAACACACCCATGCTCTCTTTTCTTTGGCAGTTAAACATGCTTCAAAATTTGCATCTTTCTGCAACTCCTTGATTTGCGGGCCCATACATACACCTTCCTCTATTTTTGCAGCTGAAAGATGGGGAATTTGTCAGCTAGATATGCAAATCCACTGCCTGTTGGATCCATGGCCTTTACGAATTGTTTCATTAGGCCAAGTTTGATGTGAAGCGGTGGAAGTAGTATATCTTCAGGAGCTACCAGACTTTCATGTTGCACATTCTTTTCGTCCACTTTCCACCTCCACTTAGGCCATTTTTTTTACATTTAGTTAGAATTTCTGTCATGACTATCCCACTCGCAAAGAAAACATGCATACTTCGTGTAGCCTTGTTGCATTCCCAATGTCATAGCAATTACTTTGAAGTCTCCACATATTTTCCATTTGTATTCATTGTATTGTAATGAATTTATCATCCTTCATAAGAATTTGTAATTCTCTTTAGTCAAGCTGGCATAAGCAACTGGAACAGAGGGCATTTTATTTCNCTTCTCTAATATCTTCTTCAGTGATGTCTCCATTATTCAAATGATGATGGAGAAGAAGGGTGAGGAATGGCTTTCTGTTTTTACTCTGTGTATATACATTTTCAGAACTTTCATCGATAGAAACTTTTTTACCTTTTAAATATTCTTGCATTTCATGTTTCCTTTTAGATATTACCTATTAACATAGAAAACTTGAAATGATCCCTTCATCTTATAAATATTATACACATATTATACACATATATAAAGTTATGTTTATGGACAGCATCTTAGAACACATTAATGATAAACAAGTGAGCAATTTTGAACAGAGAGGAAGAAAGAGCTTATTTAAGCTTTGAGGGTTCACTAGAGATGCTCACAGACAGTTTCTCAGTATTAAGTAGGCTATTTTAGTAATCATATTCGAAGATAAGAATATGAATTATAGTGTTTACTTTGTAATGATTCTATTATATAGATCAGTGTTTTTCAACCTGTGGGTCGCGACCCCCAGAGGGGTCGCAAAGCCTTACGTGGGATGTCGCGGGTAAAAGAAAAAGACAAGTGTTTGTAGGTCCTATACTACAATAAAGAAAACTACAATTTCAGTGAGAAAACTGTATCTGTTTATTTTACAGTACAATTGGTTTTTTAATTGATATTTAGGTCTCAACAGAAAGAAAATTAAATACGTAGTTTTTAAAATCACTGATATAATTTTAATATGGCCCTGGGGGGTCGCCAGAATTTTTTAACTTGTAAAGGGGTCGCGTATTCAAGAAGGTTGAAAAACACTGATATAGATCATAAATTTGGAAAAAAACTGAAAATTTAAATTACAGAAAATGATAATATAGAGAATGAAAAGATTCGATCATGTGAAAGGACAAAAGAATAATCTTCCTCACATTTTTAAATCGTACCTTTCTAGTAAAGTTATGTACTGTATTAAGTACACGATTAAATTCTCTTCCTGATGAGGATATACTAAAGAGCATATCAGACCACATCCAAGGATGCATATTTCTCAACAATATCAATTCTTCAATTCTAGAATTACAAGAAGAATTACAGGATATAGATCAGTCAATTCTGAAACTTATACAAATAAAGTGTTTCAAAACCTGTTAACATTCTTGACATATTCAGATTCTTCGTCGCGTTGAGCATTTATTTCTACTCCCATTGCAGTTTCTTAATAAATATATTATAAAAATATACTAATACCTTATAAGATTATGTAGCAATTGGATTAATAATAGATACCTGCTATAATATCAAGAGTGCATAAGGATAACATGCGAGTGATGTTAACCCATGGATCTTGTACTTTTTTCTCTAGTTTATCGATTAAAATAAAACAATGCTTATTGATAACTGTATGAAAATTTTCTAGAATTTTAAAGTGAAATGCTGGTGTTAATAACTTTCGCCTTGGCTTCCATAACTCTCTGGATCTGTATAGGAAATTATAAAAGCCACACTCTTAATACGTTCATAGTATTACTTATTTATAATAAATGGATTTACCTGGTAATTAACCCATTTCCTAGCCATGATTTTAATGCATTATACATCCAACCTTTATCTAGAACTGTGTGGCTGTTTATAATTACCTTGAGAGAAAAAAAATACACTTAATTAATATAAAACGTACTTTTTAATTTAATATAAATATTTTTGAAAAATTTACTTCGATGTATTCCGGTTTGTACAGATGTACAATAAAGTTTCCAGCTACATAAACAACGTACAGTCTTTCTCTTTCGTATAGACGACTTTTGCCATACATATACTGGAAAATCCCTGATTAAAATTAAAATTGAAGTTAATAAATCTAACAAAACTTATTAAAATGAGGAAATATAACAAACTTACAAACTTGAGGAATGTAATCTGAATTAGTTCTATTCAGCATTACTTTACAAAATACATAAAAAAGATTAGGTATTGGTGAAACAGTTAAATTACACTCTTTGAGACGGTTTAACTGTTTGTACTGATTCCATTTTGTTATCGATATTAAAAGAACTACACAAATAACAACTATACATAATTGCCATAACATCCTTTCAGTTTGAATGTACAAATTAATAATAAATTTGATTTTTAAACTTTGTTCTTAGATAAGGCATTTCTTATCTACTCTATTATCATACGATTTATTTAAATGTAGTGTTAATATGCTCCTTTTAAACGATAAACAATTAACACATGAATTTATTTGCTTAAAAAACATAAAATAATTTACCGTTTAAATGATTTTATTGAAACAAAATACACGATTTTATATCGTTTTACAGTATCAGCAACAAAATAATTAGCAGCAGCAATCAATTATTTTAATATCTGAACAGATACTTAACTTTATTGTTTAATAAAAAAGATAATCAATTACACACCACCAGCAACGAGTTACGCAACTTTCCCTGCTTTTATGAGATTTTATTTAAAAATAACTTTTATATTATTAATCATAATAAATAAAATTTCGTGTTGTGCCATCTGTTATGAGATTTTGTTATAAAAATATTTTATATTATTAATTATTATACAATGGGTAAAAAGATTAATTTTCAGGGTAGGAATGTGTTTGAGAAAAAATTGCAAATGGTAATAACCAGTAAAATCGTCATTAATTCAGACCATACTCGAGATGCAGTTAATTGCACAAACCATTCGAAAATAGTTATTAGGTTTATTATTATTTAAAGGTGCTTGTGTATTTAATGATTTTACTTTTTAAATAAATTACAGACATGTATTTTTTATTAACTTTAAGAACTATCATAAATTATATCTTCGCATATATTTTATTGAACTTTTAACTTAAATAATTTCTATTATTAGCATTTTTATATCGTTGATAAATTTTGCAAATCATTTTAATACAGCTTTGTACATTTAAACGGATGTTCATTGCACTTTCAATATGCCACGCACTGCGTTTTGGTCTAAAAATAGCGCGTAAGTCAGCCTGAATTCTAGGAACCCAAGGCCAAACACTGATTACGATCATGTTGTCACCATGACGACTATGACGTGTATACAATGTCGTCGTTATAACCAACTGTTCTGGTCGATAGAGAATGTTTGATTGTTTGTTAGATATGTACTCCTAGGCCGTTCGACCAATTGCTACGAAACTCGTCAGTTACGTTAACATACTTATAAATTAGTTAATGTCGTATATACCAC
>NW_019388586.1:0-6664 GCF_000671375.1 Centruroides sculpturatus
TATTAATAAATTTGCATTCAAATAAACTTACTTTAAAACTTTAAGTTTTCGTTCTTGATGTATTTGGTTTGAACAATATCTGACGTAAACTGAAAAATCTCTTAAGGCATAATTATGCAAGATGTCACAGACATCAATTAACATTATATTCTCCTTCCAATGATTTTCTAAATCAGCCAACAGCCTGTCAGAAAAATTTATTTAATAAATAGCTATTTTTGGACTATTTGTTGTAATAGATAATACAATTTTAATGTAATTTTTACCTTACCTTTCGCTAACTTCTTTTACAGGAAAAACATCAGAAAAAAGTGTATGTCTTTCCTGCCTGTTCAAAACACATTTTGGAGAAAATTCATCTGAGAATTCAGGACATCGAATAAAATGTTCAATTAGAATATTTAGACTTTTTAAATATGAAGCCTCTGAAGTGACAACTTCAAACAATGCTTCCTGCAAACTGCGTTCTTGTATCGATAATGTAGACAGAATGCCACTTTTCTGAACCTTTAAATTATAACAGTTCTAATTAAAAGTATACAGAACAAAACAAATAGCATCATAATTTTAATATTTTACCTCAGGTACTTCACACCATAAAGTTCGTTGTCCAGAAGAGTGATATTCAATCAATTCCATTGCCGACAACTGAGATTTCAGCTGAGGTCTGTCTTCATTTATATTTTCATATAAATTTTCCATTTTGGACTGGTCTTCACTTTTCTCCTTCTGCCATAACATAGCTCTAGTTTTAACATCTTTTATATAAAACTGATAAAGTGGCTCCTCTTCAAAAGGAGATTTCAGATTTTCCTAAAAATTTTGATCTCCTATTAATTTAAAATTTTTTAAAAACTATATTTAAATTACATTATGCCAATACTTACAATTTCATTAGCATACAAGTTATTTTGAATGCCTTCACATTTTCCATTAATAACAATGTTTTCATTTTGATAGAGTGAATTGCAAGAAGAATGTTTTTCTTGTTTTGAACTGCAATAATTATATTTTCATTTTTAAAAAATTAAAACTAAATTATGTAAATTAAACAAAATTAACATAAATGGTTATTTTTTAGAATTCCTGTATTAATTTATTCTAGATCACAATACTAAGATTCAAATAATATGATATTTTACAGATGGCATAGCAATAACTGGAACAGACTCTAACGCAGAGTGCTTTTTGTTATATGGGTATACTAGAAAGTGAATTGTTATTATGTTCTCTGCATTTTCATCATGATTGTATAGATCAGTGTTTTTCAACCTTCTTGAATACGCGACCCCTTTACAAGTTAAAAAATTCTGGCGACCCCCCCTAGGGCCATATTAAAACTATATCAGTGATTTTAAAATCTATGTATTTAATTTTCTCTCTGTTGAGACAAATTATTGTTGATTAAAGTGAAAATTTCAGAAGAATCGACAATAACAACACACATAAAGTATGAAACTTCCTTTAATTATAACATTCGGTACAGGAAGATGTTGACCTTTTTTTTTTGTTTAGGATCAGAATTTTCAGCTTCTACGTTTCTACTTTTTATTTCTTTTTGCAGATCAGCTCAACACTTTTTCCGCTATCATTTTCTGGGGTGGGCCGTAATTCTCGCTGAAATTGTAGTTTTTTTTTAATGTAGTGTAGGACCTACAAACACTTGTCTTTTTCTTTTACCCGCNAATAATATGCAACAATAAAGAAATTTGTTTTAAAAACTGTAGACAAAAATTTACAATAAAAGACAGGAATGTGTTATTTATTCCTTAACAAATTTCAAACATTCCTGTAAATTGGAGAATTGATTTATTATTATCAGTGGCACAAAGAGTGTTTAGGCTTTCTGCAATAGGAGGTGTTGATTTTCCTTTTCCAGTACAGTAGAGCCTCGATTATCCGACTCAATTGGAGACTGTGGTTGGTTGGATAATTGAAAAGTCAGATAACCGAAAAGTATGAAAAAATCCATTATTAGTGTAGTATATTATTAAATCCCATATAATTAGTATATTAGTATATCACCATTAACTTACTTCGCGTTGAATTTTCATCAATGTTAAGCCTAACAAAATTTTTTTAAAATAATAATCGTCGCTATTGTATTGTTAAAAATTAGAAAATTAAGCCTCATTTAAATACTGGCTCCCTTTCATGGTCGAATGAGTGTTGCCAGCTAAAACACGTAAAAATAATATTAAAGTAGCCAAGACATAGCCAAATATTGTAGTGCCACATCACCAGCGGACATTTGAAATTTGCCGACTAGGATGGTCGGTTAACCGAGGTGTCTGTTAATCGGGGGTCAGATAATCGAGGCTCTACTGTATTATCTCTATTCAAGACACATATTCCATTTTTTGATATTCATTTTTGATAATGTCTATAAATGATTCTAATATTCTAAATAATTGTATTTGGCTTTTAACTTGAGACATTTCCTGTGAGATATGTTGAAGTTTTGGACAAATATAAATTTTTCTTAAATAAACACTGGTCAAAAAGTCTTGCATCAAGAGATAAGTATGTTCTGTAAAGTTTGGATACACAATCCAAAACACATTCTGCTGAGAAAGTGTTAAGTGGGGATGTCTATATTTGAATTATTATGAACATTAATCTAAATATTTATAAATTTTATAAGATTATATGCATTAGGCAATATCATTTATTTATAAACAGTGCCTGCACTTCTGCTTCTCTGGAGCCTTCTTATGTCTTGCGTGCAATTGGAGCAGATGAAGATCTTGCACATTCTTCTATTAGGTAACATTTTTTGGGTTTTTTTTTTATAAACTGATAAAAAAGAAATATTATTAGGAATTTTAATACTAATGATGTTTTTACAGATTTGGTATTGGTAGATTTACCACAGAAGAAGAAATAGAATACACTGTGAAGAAATGTGTTTATCATATAAAACGACTGAGAGAAATGAGGTATTTACAAATACAAGTCCTTTTATTTTAACTTTGATATATGAATATACTAAAACATAATTATTTTATAAAAATATAACAACAGTCCTCTCTGGGAAATGGTTCAGGAAGGAGTTGATTTAAAAACAATTCAATGGACCCAACACTAATTGTAACAAGTAAGTTATTGTATTGTAATTGTATTAATATAAAGTAAGAATTCTATTTAAAAAATTTATCTGAAATATAAATACAGTACAGCATCGATTATCCGCATCAGTTGGGGACTGGGGTTGTTCAGAAAATTGATTTTTCAGATAACCGATTATGTACAAAAAAATATATTGACCTATCCCATGTTGAAATTTGTTCAAATCCTGGCACATCCTAAAGTACCCTCTCATGGTTGCACCAGTGCTGCCAGCTAAAACACATGCACCGACAAAAATTATATTGGAGTAGCCCAAGACATAGCCAAAGACTGCAGTGCCACAACACTAACAGAAATTTAAATTTGCTGACTGGAAAGCTTTCGGTTAATTGACGTTTCGGTTGATCAATATTTGGATAATCAATGCTCTACTGTAAATTAATATTTATAATTTAATTTATATGCTTTTTTATCTTGTTTCACAATAGCCTTTAATATGTTCAAAAAAGAAAACAAAAATACTTAAATTATCTACATATATATATAGAAACTCACAATGTTTATACATATATTCTGTAATTACTTTATTTATTTATGTATATAAATGAGGATGTTTGTTTGTTCACTATGCACACCTAGGCCATTTGACCAATTGCTATGAAACTTAGCATTTACATTAACATACTTATAACTTAGATAATGTTATAAATATCACCCCTAAATATTGATTGGATTTCTATATATTAATTAATTTCTATCTATATTCCATTCATTGTCATATTATCATTTGGTATTCACCTGTGAATGGTAGTTTCTTAGAGTTAACATTAGAAAAAAATTATATCTGAAAAAATTTAAGATATCATATTTTCAATTGGTGTCTACTTGACCATTGAAATTGTACCATTTCGTACCATCTGAGTATCGTGATAAATGTGACATCACAATGGTAGGCTGAAATAACCAAACTTTATATCGTTTTCATTTTAATGTTTGTTATATTATAGTATTTGATTTATGTAAGAGTTTATCACACCAAGTGACCAATCTAACATATTTTAAAAATTCTTTAAATTGTGTAGAGGAAGAAAGAATTTAAAAAATGTGTTAGATTGGTCATTCAGTGTGATAAATCCTTACATAAGATAACTTTTGTAATTATATAAATCAAGTACTATAATGTAATATAATAGAAGGATTAGAAGTACAAAATAATCGTATAAACTTAATATTTGTTGGTATGTTTTGCATGGACATTGCTGGGCTTACCTGCTAGTTGCATAATATTTTCAAAATATATTGTCTTGAAAATATTCTACAGGTATTAGAATATTAGTATTATCTTAGTATTTTATTATCTAATAAGAAATATTTTTAAAATAACGAAAATGAGAGAGATTTGAAAATTCAATCAAAATGTATATCCAAAAAACTTATAGGAAAACTTTTTGAAGAAATCTGACACATATACTTCAAAATATCCCTGTATATGGAGATGAATACTATATAATTATTACAATAAAATGAACAGTTTTGTAATTTACGTGTATATAATAGAAATGTTTAACTGGGAGTTTTATAGTTAATAAAAATTTAGAAAATACCTGATTAAATAACTGTCATTTCTAAACAATATCAGTATAATACAATATTATTCAAATTACTATATGTACAATATTGTACTATATATACAGTTATTCAAATAATTTAAAATTAATTTTTGTTCATTCTATTATTTAAAATAAACTTTCATTAATTTTTTTTTCTTGCAGAGATCCAATTGGAAATGTTAATTCTAAATTAAATATTAACGTTGGAAGATAGATTTACATTTATATTTAAAATAATCAGATATGTATATTCTCTAGAATGTGTAATATAAATAAATTATAATTTCTTATTGTTTGCAATTTATTGAACTGTGGTATATTCCTTTACACAATATTTTATTTGGATATTTTCATGTTAGTGTATAAGGCTTATGAATATATAAATGAGATTTTATAATTTAAAAAAGCTTTTGAAGCCAACATACAAAACAGTATCTTAATATACTTTTTTAAAATCACAATGAAGTGTTAAGTAAAGACACTAGACCAGTGTTTCTCAAACTTTTTGCTTATGCAACCCAATATATTTGTTTGTAATGGTTCTACATCCCAAGTGCTATTATAAAATTTTAAAAAGTCTGGTAAACTGGAGTCACTGTATATTATATAATGAAACAAAATTATGCATTATTGATAATAACTAATACATGTGAAATGTAACATTGATTACATTTATATTAATAGCAATTCAAGACAATTTTGATTCATAACAAATAACTTACTTCAATTTCAGTTTTTATTATTGAAATTTAGCTATTAAGAAATGTAAGACTGATGATTGTAAATAAAACAGACCATTTCAAAATTATTTAGGAGTCTGTTTTACTTTGAAAAATTAATGAATGCTTAATTTTAAAACTTAATAAAACCTTTTTTAAAATATGCCTTTCAGATTTTAAGATTTTATTAATTTCATTTTGTATATACACAAAAATAATCATTTATTGATCCACTTGTGCAAAAAGTCATCCATTATTTATTTTTTATAATTTATTGTTATGTATGACAATAAACCTAAAAGTTTGAATAAACAAGGAAATATTTTCAAAACTATTGCAACTTGAATAACATTATGACTACTACCTTACATATAATGATTTTCTATTTTGATGTTATTCAAAGTAAAAAAGAGAAATCAATTTCATATACACGTATTCACTGATGTTAACTTTATAACTAAATGACAATAATAATTATAAGAAAAAGTTCTTAACAGTTTTTAGTACTTAACCTTTCAACAGTGGACTAGTCGGGTATGGTTCTACCCCCAGCAGTGGAGAATAAATATGGGAAAAGGGAAAAAATGTGGGATTTTTAAAGTATTTTTCCACATGTTTTTTTTCATTACTGTTTTGGAAAAAGATTTTGTAAACAGTTATGTCTAGGAAAGAAAAGTCTTTTTTTATTGTTACATAATTCCTTTTTTTATGTGAATTTTTTTTCGTGGTAGTTGCCAAAAACTGGTGAATAATGAAGATATCCACAAAAGAATTTTACGGATATCTCCGTCATTCACCAGTGCCATATGATCACTCTTGAGAGATATATCTGTCGGTCACTGCTGAATGATTAATTAAATTAAGGTGACCAATCATACTCCTTTAGGGAGGACAGTCCTTCTTTTTTAAGTTCTGTCCTCCCTCGAAAAGTGTCCTCCTACATGTCTTCCTTTTTGATATTTGAAGACTAATCTGTAAATCTCAAATTTGATCAATGTCAAGTAGATCCAATGCATGTGATGTGATGTGTTTGTATTTAACATGATGATTCATCAAGGCTTGGTACAGTGAGCAAGATGTGATTATGAGATGCATGTGCTCCACACAAAAGACCTTGAGAGAGAGTGCCATGTGAAAGTGGCTTTGTTTATTTCTTATTGAAACATGACATGGCACATGCATATGTAGTAGATATTATTATAGCATATTATTGTTGCAATGAATAAAATGTTTCTTTTATTACAATATATTTTTTTCAATTTGTGT
>NW_019388587.1:0-6886 GCF_000671375.1 Centruroides sculpturatus
TGGTATCAGAAATTAATACAGGTGTTGAGACATATCAAAATATTTTGAATTATTTTGCTAAACTAAAAGAAAATATCACCAAAAGAGTATGATAACTATATTATGAATTTAATAAATACCTATTCAGATGATATTGACATTACTATTTTTAAGAAAAAATCAACACAATTTATAGAATTTGCAAAAAACAAATATTTTAAATTGACCTTAATTGATATACAAAGTGATTCAAGGATGACTGGTTTCTACCTTTCCTAATGTGAAAATAATTTTAAAAATATATTTGTCAATTTCTGTTTCCAATGCATCAGCACAGGATCATTCAATGTCCTTAAAAGAATTAAAAATTATCTTAGAAATTCAATTGGACAAGAAAAATATAATTTGACAATATATATATACATTGAAAATGATATTTCAAATAGGGTTGATTAAATGAACTGATTGACAATTTCTCAGTTCAAAAGGCACTAAAAGTGAAGAGATAATATTTTGTTTATTCATCCCTGTAATCTGTCTTGTAATTTCTCTAAAAAATTTTTTTTAATTGTGAAAATGTTTTTGTTTAGAATTTCTTATGTTTTGTTAAGAATTGTTTTTTGTTTTCAATTTATAAAATGTTTTTTTCTTTGTTATATTAAATGACCACAGTTTGTAAGTACATATTATTGTAAGTTTTCTTTAATTAATCTATACTGTATTGAATTAGTATGTACTTTTATTGCACTAAATAAGGTGCAATCAAAGTTTATACTAATTTAATTAAGTGTATTATATAATATATGAATTTTTCATATGGCTTGCTCTTAATTGTTTGTCAATGTCATATATCTAATTTTGTTTTGTTTTTAATGAAATTTTATTTAAAATTGTTCTTTAGTTTTTGCATGGGTAGTATTGAATAAAAGAGGATATTGGAGGATTTGCCCAAAAATTTCTCCAAAGGAAAATGCTTCAATTCAACACTGTATATGAGGCCCCCTTAATTGAAATTTTCCAGGGGTTCTGTGAAGGTATAATGCACCACTATTCATTTCTCATCATAGATCTTACCAGTACTATGGAGTCTCTCTCTGTAGGCCTCAATAAAACATTCAGGTCCCTCAATCTCTCACCTAAGCACAATTGTCCATCTGCTCTGACCCAACCAGATCCAACCTACCAGTGTTTTTATTTGGGAAAGGTTTTTCCATATTTCCTTCTCCATACACCAGTGATGTTTCCTTGCAAAGAAACAAAGAAATTTACTTTAAAAACAGGGTTCTTGGGCTTCAAATTAACAAATGTGTTCTTGGGATTTTAAAAGCCCAAGAACCCATTTGCTGATTTGACTGTAGGACCAGTGCCATTTGCAATGGCACTAGTTCTATTACTAAAGCATCATCTTTCCCCTTCTTGTTGGGGCTGAATCTTACTGGTGTGAGTGGTCTTACTGGAAGCTTACCCTCCTGTCAGTGGCGTGCCGTCATTGGAAGCGATGGAAGTGCCGCTTCCCTTGTATATACTAAAAAATAAATACATATTGCGCAATTATTTTCATATTTTAACATATTTTGGATTAATTAAAATTAATATTTTATTATAATCGCATTATATATCTTATTATAAATTTCTATACTACATGTGAGAAAAACGATAAGATTGCTATTGTATATTCGAATATNCACATAAATTATGTGATTGACAATCTTATTTATTGCAATAACTTAAACTGTTATGGCACTTTGAGTCCCTCGCTTTTACAACTGCATTTATTCGTGGAACACTTCTTTTTGCAATGACGCATGCGCTTTACAGAGCACCAACCTCACCCGGTTCAGCTGGTGGAAGCCTACGACCTCGGGTGGATGCTACACGTATAACACATCCAATTCTATCCGGGACCGGTTCTGGGCTGTTAGCCGCCTGTCCGCTAGATATTTGACCGCCCTCGCCCGATTACGTGAATCACGAGTAGATTTATAACTTACCAGTAAATTCTTATCGGTTGGGTTATGATTTTATGATATTTCTGTATAGTTGACAAGAGTGAAAAAAATCCATTAAAATATTTGATATTTTTATTCCGCTCTCTGATTTTATATTACTCACGGATTTCAATGTTAAACTAGTGATATTACGATTTCGTATGTCCCATCTCTAAGGGGATGTAGAAAAAAACGTGTACAATTCTTGTATAACGTTAAAAAATTAATAATGTTACTTTGACAGAATCATTTACAACTAAATTTAATGAATGAGAGAGATGTACGAGGTACAGAAAAAACTCTAGAATTTATTTCCCTTAAATTTACGATTTACGTATCCGTTATCATAAAAATTTGTCTTTACACTTTTTTCCCCGACTACAAATATTCGAGTACAAAGTAACTGATTTCGACTTATTTCTACTTAAGTAGTAGTTAAATAATTAGGCGATTAGGATAGTGTTTCTCAATGGGGGCGATATCGCCCCCATTTGGGCGTTTTTTATGTTGAGGGCGATTAGTAACAATTTATATTTTGGGGGGCGAAAAACAATTTTCTGGGCGATATAGTAAAACATTATATTGAGAATAATTAGATATTTTATTCGTTATATCGTACAATAATTAAACAAATAACATTATACTAGTCACTAGTCTATTCAATGCGGCCGGATGGCCGAGCGTTCAAGGTGGCAACCTACCACTCTGGGGGAGTTACAGCTAATAGATATAATATATTTAAATTAGTAAATTTTATCAAAGCAAGAATTGGCATTTAGAGGGCGTATAGAATCTATTAAATCTAATATAAGAAAGTTAATTATATTGAACTTGCTTATATATAACATTATACTAGTCACTAGTCTATTCAATGCGGCCGGATGGCCGAGCGTTCAAGGTGGCAACCTACCACTCTGGGATAGTTACAGCTAATAGATATAATATATCTAAATTAATAGATGTTATATGTTTTTTATGAAAGCAAGAATTGGCATTTAGAGGGCATAAGGAATCTAATAACAGAGGTAATTATATTGAACTTGCTTATTTATTAAGTGCGTTAGATAATCTATTAATTAAAAATACACTTAGAGAAGTCTACAATTTTTACTAGCTTATTGAACAAACTAATATGAATGAACCCTAGAGGGCTTAGACCATCACTGACATGCAATTAACTGATTGCCCCTGAAAGTCGGCTTCTTGCAGAAACACAGCTTCCCTATCATCAAATATCACGGCATGCCACTGCTTCCTGTGAACATTACTCTATAGTTCATCAGAACTGCCAAGTTTTCTTAGCTCAACAAGGTAGTGACTAATGAGAGAGGAGGAGTTATTAATTATTGTAAATTGTAATTTTTAAGCAATCCATAAACATTTTTTGAAGTTAAATCCTTATTTGAGATTATTTTTTATTTTATNATAACGAGATAGTTACGGATAATAGATATATTTAGATTAATAGATGTTATATGTTATATCAAAGCAAGAATTGGCATTTAGAGGGCATAGGGAATCTAATAACAGAGGTAATTATATTGAACTTGCTTATTTATTAAGTGTGTTAGATAATCTATTAATTAAAAATACACTTAGAGAAGTCTATGGTTTTTACTAGCTTATTGAACAAACTAATATGAATGGACCCTAGAGGGCCTAGACCATCACTGACATGCAATTAACTGATTGCCCCTGAAAGTCGGCTTCTTACAGAAACACAGCTTCCCTATCGTCAAATATCACGGCATGCCACTGCTTCCTGTGAACATCACTCTATAGTTCATCAGAACTGCCAAGTTTTCTTAGCTCAACAAGGTAGTGACTAACGAGAGAGGAGGAGTTATTAATTATTGTAAATTGTAATTTTTAAGCAATCCATAAACATTTTTTGAAGTTAAATCCTTATTTGAGATTATTTTTTATTTTATTATTTTATTCTGGATAGAATTTTTAAGGAAATGTTGTAGTTTTCAATGTATATTTTGTTCCAATATTATTTTTATAAAACTATCTTCTGTTATCAGTATGTTTGTCTTCCATATTTTAGTCTATATTGTTCTATAATGAAAATAGACCAACCTTTTCAGAGAAATTATTTTAAACTTTAATAAACATATTAATGTCTTTAAGAAGTTTTTTTTAATCATCAAAAAAATTAAATATTTTTAAGACTAATAAAATTAAATTATTTAGGTTGTTACAGTATAGCTAATTTATCTCTAATTGTTAAGGTAGCACTTTACAAACTATACCATTTCTAAACTAGAGAAGATAAATCAGATAGAAAAATGATTATTATTATTATTATTATTATTATTTGTCATTTTTAATAAAAATATGAAGGTTCTCACTACGTAGTGATTATTGGGACTGAAAAATGAATTATCTTATACCAAATGATTGCTGGATTACATTGGGCTATATTAATGCTGCTAATGTAATCTGGCAATTGCTTAGAATTAATCTTAGAATCAAGTTTAATTTAATTATTTGGCTAAGAAGAAATATATAGATGCTAAGAAAAATAGATATAAAAGGATAATAGTCATTATTTTGTTGTGTTAAATCTTTTACTACTTAGACTTAACTATGAAATGTAAAAATTTATACAAAAAGTGTTTGAAAATAGGTCAAATTTGTTTAATTTTACAGGATCATTTTTTTTTTCATTTAGAAATATATTTTAATTGAGTACAATGAACAACCAAACCTTATTTATACATTTTTGAAGAGAACTGAGAAAAAATATTGTACAACTTAGAAAAATGTATGAATGAAACTACTTTTGAATCTTTCAGTCAGGGCATGAATATGGTTGTCAGAAAAGGGTAGTGTGGCATTATTTATCACTGTACAACTGAATTTGTAGCCTATGTGTAATTCGTAATGAAGAATTTCAGTTTACTGTATGTATAATACATTTGAACAAAACATAAAAAGGAAAAGTAAAACAGTATGAAATTAAACAATGTGCTGTACTTTAAGAAATTGATCAAATTTAATTTTTTTTGTTTTTACCATGGACATGTGTCATACTGGTACAATGTGATGTTAGTTGTCTCCTGCCAAAATTCCAGTCATGTGAAAGAATGAAGAAGAGTCATTCTAAAGGGTTAGCTCACACTGACAGCAAATAGTGAAAATGAATGAAAAACTTGAAAGTGATTTTTATGTGCTTAGCAAAATTTGTCCACACTGTAAAATGTGGAAAGCAAAACTTTTCAGCGCATTGGACTAGTAGAACAATTTGATAAATAGAAAAATTTGTTGGAAACAGCATTGCATGTTATGTATTATTCCAGGACCATAAAAACCACTTTCGCAGACTCCACAGTGTTGGTATCCAGCAATATTTGGAGTACATACTGGAAGACATTTTTAAAGATTTCTGTCACAACATTTGCTCTAGGATCTGCAACAAGTGAAAGGTGATTCCGGCATTTATCCATTATGGCACCCATATTATTTGCTCTGCTTTCTGCATTTGCTGGCAATTTGCTATTAGCGTAGACTAACCTGAAGCAAAAACATACTGCAATTTGCTTTTTCACATTTTTAATAATTGCTTTAAATGTTTCTATTTCATTCCATTTCAAAGCATAAAAGAGAAAAAATGCTGTAGAGTACCAAAAGTATAACATATGTGCAAATTGTATAAAGGAAAAAATATAACTGAAATGTTTTATAATGATGAAAGTATCCTGCAGAAAATATTTAATGTATAATTGTGAAAAACATACAACTGAGAAATTTATAGACAGGGTTTGACTATTCAGAAGTATTCTGTAATTTATATTGATGATAAAATATATTTTGTATATATTATAGATAACAATAATAATTATAAATAGGTGCTATATTTTTATAGTATATAGTTTCATCAATCATCACATATAAACTTGAGGATTATCAAGGTCAAATCTTATTTAAACAGTGATACACTAATGTTTATCCTTATGTATTTAACTATAATCTTTATCATCATCATACATTAGTACCATTGTTTATTATAGCTAAAAAATGTTGATAATATCATCATCTGAAAGATATTACTTGACTATTCATTTTTAGTAATAATCAGAAACAGGATATGAATTAAAAAGATGTTAACAACACAACTACATACCTATAACCATAAAAAAATATAAATTTTAATGAAAACAAATGTTTTCCTCCATTTTAAATAGACATCATCACAATTGTTTTCATTGAAATTTGTTTTTTGCTGGTTATAGGTTTTTAGTTGTGCTTATTAGTACACTACATTGCGGCCGGATGGCTGAGCAGTCAAGGTGGCAGCCTACCGCTCTGGGGGATCCAGGTTCGAATCCGAACGGGTCGAAAAATCCCCAGGAATTTTTCAGGGGGTGGTCCGTTCGAATATGTCAGGCCCGTCCCTCACCACCCAGCAGCCCCATTGTGGGCCTGGCCGAACTCATAATGTGCCTGCAAAAAGAGACCCTCTTAGTGCCCACAGGGCGGAAAGAGTAAAAAAAAAAAAAAACAAAGTACACTACATCAGTGACTGTGTTGAAAAGATGTTTTTGGATATATTGGATAAAGATGTATTTGGATATTGGATATTGGAGTTTTATTGTATATAAACACATTTCATCAAGTGCTTTTGTTACTAAAATGATAATTATGTTGCAGTTAAGCAATACTAAATCTGTAAGATTGACATCTATTTAATAATTTTCAGCATTGCAAGCAACATTTGAAATTCTAGATATTGTGTCAGTAACATTTCTACACAGCATTTTAAAAACTTTTTTGTGTGAATTACATGGAAAGATTATGTTAACTTTTACAGAAAGAGGATTTCATTTAATACTGACTTGTCAACTATAACTTGCAAATACTTTCACATTAGAATTATTATTTGTAAAAATAATAATTAATATCTTTTTTCAAAG
>NW_019388588.1:0-6901 GCF_000671375.1 Centruroides sculpturatus
AAGTTCTGTGCAACACTACAAAGCTTTAAACTTTCATTTTTTTTAAAATCGGACCTATGTAATAATATTTTAAAATATCTATAATTATGTTCAGATTTTTATGGATTTTGTTCCGAGCTGCTCAGCTTCTGTAGCTTTCGATCCGCGAACAGATTTAGTAGAAGGCCCGGGGGTGAGGCTTGAGAAGGGCGCAATGACAGACGTTATCCTGGGAGATGTTTATTAATTGGTGACTTGATTGCTCGACTAAACCAGCCCATCCTACCGTACGTGTCCTAATGATGGAATGCAACGATTAGGATTAAGTACTTTTCCCCTCTTAGCAGATTAATATTGCTCCAGAAAAAAAGAAAAAGAAAAGGAGGAAAATTGACTCATTTCAGTCGTAAATCAATAGAGAAAAATAGGATAAAATAATAAGAATTACGGATAATTATGCATAATTAGTGTACAGATATGTATTGTATGCAAATGTATTGTTTAGCTTAATTAAACACGCAAAAAAACATGTGTTTAATTAACTAACAATTACAGTTTTACTCCTCTGATATATAATTACATATTCTAATTATTCATTAATAATGTTAACATTTTTGGGTCATTCCTGTAAACTTATCACTGATTTATTCGTAAAGGTTCGGTGTTCTAATTGTCTATTTTATACATTATTTAAAGATGTATTCGCTAGATAAATATATAGTTTGCACCTATTTTTATTTTAATTTAAAATTAATGAGTTTACGAGTGAAGCATGAAGATGTATACAGTATAAGACTATATAGCGCTGTTAGATTTATGATTCTGTAGTTTGATTATTGCAAATTTATATGATATATAATTGACACTCGTAAATCATTTTATGGATTCAAGTAACAATTTTTCTATTAAGAAAACTCCATTAAATCCTAATACTAAATATGTTATTTGATCTTTATCTTGATCCTATTTTAGTTGAATTTTTAAGAAATTTAAAACTTTTAAACACAAATTTTACGATTTTATTTAGAAAATTTTTTAAATTGAAATATAAGGCATATAAATTACATTAGAATAAGTACTTTATACAGAATTTTTATAGATTTTGGAGCTTAATAAACACTTTAAAAATTTATAAATTAAATAATAATAAATAAATCCATAAACAGAGTATTTTTCTTACAACAGAAAATATTTTCGACGTTTTATTTATTAAAAAAAATTTTTTTTGATTAAATATTCGATTATTAAGTAAATTATTTACATTAGTTTATTCAAATATTTTAAATATATGATTAAATTCGTACATCAATCAGCTGAGAAAATTCCGATAAGAACATTGAATTTTATCTCTTCAAAATAAACAGTTACCCCTCATATGTTTATCATAATATGAAGAATAAATTAAAGTTTGATGCTGTAAAATCCCTGATTATAGCCTAATTTTATCATAGCATTATTTAAAACATTTTAGATTAGTGATTAGAACCACGTGATTGAATAATAATTGACTAAAATGTGAAGATATCGATGGTTATGATCGAAAAATATCCAAAAAGAAATTTTCAATCTTATATTTTTTGTGGAATTTATAGAAAAGTTTTACTAGAATAGGATCTATATTGTATTTTAAGATATAAAATTGCACTTTAATGTGTAAAATTTGAAATTTAAAAATTAAAAAAAGGAGATTTAGCCTGTGTAGATTTATAACATTGAAGCATTTTTATACATTATAACTTTAAAATTATCTGTCTGTCTGTCTCTATGTTACATTCGCTTTGTTAGAAGCTTGCATGTGTTCAGCTGTTAAAATCAGTAAACTTTATATAAATGTATGAGCATGAATTTACCTAGAAAACAATTTAAAATTATGTTACAAATATTTATAAAATTAAAAAGAAAACAACACACAAAATGGGCTAATTAAAAGTGAAAGATAAGATCATTTGTTGCTTTTATTATTTTTAAATGTTAATGTTGTAGGCCTATATTCTTCAATGTATGATGTTTATCATTAAATCATTAACTTTGATTTTCCACATTTTTTTCATATCACTCTATACAAATAAGCGATAAATTATGTCTAGACATCAAAATCGGGTTAAGTAAAGAGAAATTCTTTTTTTTCCCCCTTAGTTATCTACATTATATTTATAAGCAAAAACATTAATAATTCTAGAAATAATAGCAGGTCAGATACTTTAAAACTTGCTCTTACAATAAAATTTTTCGGTTATATTTCATGAAATTCTGTATATAAGTAACTGCAAAACTAAGCAAATTTATCATTCTTAAAATATTAATTGTATATAGTAATGATAATTACAAAAATGACAATTAAGTCTTTATTACTACCGACATTTTTGATTAAAATTAACACGAATGTAGGATTATTTATGAAATTAGCGCATCGAACTATTAAGGTTAAGTGAAGGAATGTAATTTAATTAAGTTTTGAATTTAAATTTAGCTAGTTTTATACGATTTTTGTTGCTAGGAGAAAGTGAAATTACTTGACAAGTAGATTTTTCACGAGAAAAACTTATTCTGATCATAAATTTTTATATAGTTAAATATCGAATCATCAAAATTCTTCTTTTATAATTTATAAGCTTTGTATTACTCATGAATTTACTAAAGTTTGAGCTCAAAAATCAAATTAAAGTAAGTATAGATGGGATAATTAAGGCAGAACAGAGTTTGTTCAAGGAATTGCGAGTTACAAAGCGATATGTGACAAGATATATGAAAATATTATTAAAGAATATATTTTTATAAAAATAGGAAATGTAGTTAATTTATATTAATAAAAATGCGTGACTTGATACATATCCCAATGCCAAAGAAAATAAACAAATGCTTAATAGGATTTCACATGCTTATGCAGGGAATTTCCGTTTTGGGCCATTTCATTCTGTTTATTCAAAAGTTGAACGTCCAACAAATTTTATTCGATTCTAACTTTAGAAATTTTAATAAAGATCTAATTAAAATGTAAATTCTTTATTAACATTAGATTTAAATACATTTATATTACTTTTTAATTGAGTTATATATTGAGTTTTAAACCGTAGTGACTTAAATATTTCACCATAAAAACTGAACGCTTGAATTTCTATCATGATAGAATATAGTGAATAATTTTTAGAATATTTATGCCGTCGAACCCCCAATAAAGGCCACCTCTAAACAGCGGACATTTTTCAGAAACTTTTTTCTTTTTAATAAGAAATGTATACAAAATAACCTCTAAACAGCAGCCACTTTTTATGTTCCCGTCGGTGTTCGTTGTTCAGAGGTTTGAATGTATTCATTTTTATATTTTAGGAGTATATAGCCTATAATCTATTTTATATACATGAATATTTTTCTAATCATTTTATATTAAACAGCATGACGCGTATTATTTTCTATACGAAACCTATGATTTTTACAAATTACACATTACTCCTTTGCATTTCTGTTGTAAACATGATAATTAAGAATATTTTAACACATTGCATACATTTTTACGCCATTACTACATCATTATATACAATNCTTATAGGGGGATCTACTGTATTTATTTATCTACATTAGGAAATGTCGCTAGGCAGCAGATCTCTTCCCCTAATAAATAACAAGATCCATAACATAAAAAAAATAAAATAAAATACATAAAATTATTATTGCTTAGTATTGGTGACAAAGCTGCGGGTGTAACATTCTACTGTACTTTATTGCCTATATTTATTTAGAGTTTAGAAAAAATAAAGAACACAACCCCCTAAAATCTAACCTTTGACCTCTCAGTGGGATCCACAGATCCCAGGTTAAGAACCTTTACTCTAAAAGTTTGTAATAATTAATTTAAAAGAGAATAATCGAAAATAATTTTTGAATATTTTCCTTTAACGCCTTTGTTACAAGTCTTTTATAAGCCTATAAATATTGAGTTTTATATATCTAGAGACAATGAAATATTCATTTGTACAGTGATAATAAAAATTTCTATAGAATGTTTTATCGTCCTCAAATCCTTTAACTATACAATACGAATTGATTCACTTTGAATATTATGATACTAAATTTGGAACGTAGAAAAATTTGGGTCAGGCTTAGTTTCATTCTTTCTATAACTATTATTATGATAATTCGTTATATACCGATAATAGATTGGTAATACTAAATTATTCAGGTTGATATAATAGAATTTAGGCCTTCGTTTATGTATATAAAAAGTCGATTCTGTTCGTAATTTAATCATCCGTCTGTTTAGTTTTATTTGGGAAGAAATGAGTAATTATGATATTAAACTAAATTGATTAATACGGAAATTTAGTTTGCATAATTAGTTGAAAAAAACTGTTAAGGTTTAATATTGAAACGCATCAGAAAACTGATCACATCTAAGATATCCTTCTGTACCCAGCTAGAGGTCATAGTAATTTTTTTTAATGATTATCTAAGATCAAATTTCCATTTTCAAACCTTGATAAAAATCTCTTTTTAATCTTTGTTAGAACTTTTCTATGTCTAGCTTCATTATTATCATCAAGTTTTCCCCCTAATTTAATTTCGAATTTTTCTATAATGCTCGCTACTTAAATAAGAATGCTGTAGAATGGATGCGATTTAAATTTTTTGAAGATGGGTTTTGGGTTCAATACACAAAAAATTTCTATAATATAAAACTAAATTTTAAATTCTATAAACTTGCAAACTTAATCTTTGCTCAAAGGCCTATTCTATGTAGAGAAACAAGACTAGATATTGCAATCTACTACTAATATTTGTTAAAATTATAATATATTTTTTCGAAAATTTAATTAAAATTATTATTTTCTTAGACATTAGTTTCTATGTTTTATGTCTATCGATCAAATTTTTATTTTCCCTAGATTTGTGTATACAGAATGCAAATTTTACCGCGGACTACCCATGCCTCCGCCCCTTCTTATCCTGTAAATATCACCTTTAGATGTGTGCCATAGATGGTAACCTAATGTAATAGGCATGCAATGCGTGAAAATGTTCTTTCCTCTGGCTGAATAGCATAAATTTGCATTTAAAAAAAATGACTAGGTCAGTCTGCAGACCACCTGGCTCATGTTCTTGGACCACCAGTAGTCCACGGACCATACTTTGAGAAACACTGCTGTAAGAGACTGAAGAGGGGATAAGAAATGATAATAACCTTTAACACATCTCTTAGGAATTTTTTAAGAATAGCAAATAAAATTTCTGCTTATAACGTGAATCTGGATTATGAGACGATTCGAAATACGGATTTAGACGGTGAAGATGTAAATTATATATAAAGTTTTCTAAGAAGCGATGCTCTTAATTTGTATATTAGGATTTATTTATAATTTGTTTTTAAATTAGTGAAAAATGTTTGTATTTAGTAACGGCTAGACTTACTAGTTGTGGCCTTAAGCTATAAGAACCAGGCCCTTCACCTCCATTAAATAATGATACACAAAAAACTATGAGGCCTTAAACTGCAGATTGTTTAGCTTATATGCAAATCGGACTCTGTTTAAAACGGATTTTTCTATGTTGTAATTCAAAATTTCAGTATAAGAAATAATATTTTTATCGTTTTCATCAATTTTTTAAGATAATTTCTGCTTCAATTTTATAAAAATCCAATTAAAAATCCTTGTTTCTTCCACGTTTTACAATAAGAAATAATCTTTATCAAATTCTAATTTACAAAATGTATAAAATATTTTATATATTTTCACTTTTTCATCACGTATTTAAATCAATTAATATTTTTATTATTTAATTTGGTTTAATATCCGATCCTTTAAATTTATTCATATTTTCACGGATCATTAAATTTGCCCAATTTGTATAATGAAACATCACACGATAAAATAATCATTGAACCATAAATTTTGAATATATTATTCATCTTTTTCACACTTAAAACATTTTTTAATTTGCTAAATATTAGTAAAAATGGGCTTATCATTTTCTCTACTTTATCAACTAGCATCTTCGTAGAAAATTTAAATGATAATGACACACACACAAAATCTATATTAACAACAATATTAGGATTAAAATTAGTCGAAAATGTGCTTAAAATTAATATTAAAAAAATTCTTATAATTTTTATCGAATTTTTTTATTATTATTTAAAATGTGATATTAGTGAAATGCAATGAATTTTAAACTTATCTAAACTCCATATAAATTATTTATTTGTTTAAGTAGGTCAAATAAATTTCTCTTATTCTATGCAAGATAAAAAAAATTATATATTATAGATTGTCTGAATTAATAAATAACTTTACACAATAATTTATAAGATTCTATGCCACGCTTTGGCATGTCATCCGCATCAATATAAATCAGCAGAACGAACTATGAAATGATTTATTTTACAATTCATTGTTATTTTAAATATTCAAAACATATATTACACATTTTTTTAATAATTTAAAAATGCATTTATGAATAGTTTCTCTCATAATATAAAATATGCAGCCCTTAGGCCAATATAATTTGTAGCTGCATACTTATAGTGTTTTTGCTTGATGAAAAATAATGGACGATGGAAAACATTTAAAAAATACATTTTTATATTATTTACAATATTAAATTTGAAAAAATAATAATATTTTTTGCGGTTTCGCTTGAAGATTTTACAAGATTTTACATTGTAAGTATTTTCGTTCAAAGATTACAAAAAAATATATATGTAATTTAGGTACATTTTAACACTGTTCATATCGTTTAATATAGCTTATATCGGAAGAATTATCTTCTAGGCCAATGCTGTGCCTTCTTATCTCTGTCCATTCTTTCGATCTCCCGTAACATAATAGAAAACTTGCTACTATGGTTACCGCATCACGATTTTAATATATCTACTCACTGTTCTTAAATAAGAAATTATAGGTCCTAATCTATGTATATTTAACAAAAT
>NW_019388589.1:0-6544 GCF_000671375.1 Centruroides sculpturatus
TTACAAATCTCAAAGATTAGTTATAAACTTAATTATTGAGCTAAATACGAATTATGTCGACTAACAATATCTGATACCAGTTTTTCTTCTATTTCGCAACCATTTTCTATTTTTTCTTGTTCTAATTCAATGATAGAATGGTCATCCTTTGTTACTAATATTACTTTCTTTGTTCGATTATGGAGTGCATTGGCTACAACCAACTTATGTCCATATCTCTCAACAGCATGATTTGCTTTTTCTAACAGAAGTGATTCATCTGTTTCCAGCTTAAAAGAAACAATGTATTCTTCTGAAACCCAATGACATAACAAAGGTTGTATCTTCACATGCACATGCGTGCACGTATCTTGTAAGGAACAAACGTTTTTCAGGGTCTGGTGTATGCATGACGTCACTACTAGTCTTTTCACATGATGGCCATAGTACTTGCTCGTGGCATCGTGGGACCTGGAAAATGTGTTTGCTGATACATCAATTGTACATAAAGTAACTGTAAGGAAGGATGACGTACAACAATATTCCTTCTTTTATCTTTACTAATTCTTCAGCCTATTAATCTGGTTGTTAACACACATTCAAATAACAATTACAACCAACCAATAAAATAAAACTGATTTGATTTTTATATTTTTGCACTTTTTCAGCTGAATTTGATTGATGTTCCTCATCTAAATTTCATGAGTAGAAATATTGTATTTCATGACTTATGAAAGCCATGGAGCTTTGTTAAAAATCACAGATTATGAGTTTTAATTAATGCTTTTAGAATAAGTGTCCTTTTTTTAGTTGTTCCTTATTAAGTTGTTATATTCATATGCTTTCCAACATTAAAAAATAGTAAACAATGGTTTCAGCGAGTGTTTTTGAAGGTTAAGGGAATTTTCTTTCCTCCACACCAACTACGGTTAGTATTGCAGCAGTGAAAAAATAGTATTTTCATAGCAAAAGTAGTGTTTTTTACACGTTTTTAAGGAATAAAACCTTGTGTTTTCAGATGATTTTGCTTGATGTTTAAGCTGTGCGTTGGAAAAATATTTTTTTTTCCTCAAAATACAATGTGTGGGAGTGAGTTTAAAAAATTTTAGCGGTTTCACCACCAGGACGCTTAGCGTCATTGAGGTAAATGTACAGTACCTAAATTCTGATGGTTTTTAGGTGATTTTTGTTTGCCCCACACGATTTGCCATAGAAAAAAAAATGTTATATCTCAATGTTGTGTGTTGGAGATGAGATTTTGTTACTTTTTTGGAAGTTGTATCTAAATTTTTTGATGGTTTTAGCTGATTTTTTTTTCTCTCACAGAGGGACTAGAAAAAAGTCATATTTTCATTACGTAAGTAGTTTTATTGGCAGTATTTATAGAATTTTTATAGCGTTTTTAGGGTATTTTTGGGGTAATTTAGCTTGTTTTTCATCTTCTGGTTTGGTGTGAGGTAGAATATTTTTATGATTTTTAGAGATTTTTATAATTTTTAGCGATTTCACTACTGGACTCGTTTTTTTATTATTTATGTACTTGCGATTAGATTTTTTGACATTTTTTTACTTAAAAAAAATCTCCTGAAATCCAGTGCCATAGTAAATTCAGGGATTTTAAATATTTTAGTTTCTGNTTAGAAAGTTTAATCGATGTAACGAAACAATTCCGGTAGACGCCATTTCCGACTACTGGCGCGTGACCTACCTATCGTAGTAGCTGGCTTATATTTACGGCTGGCAGACGGCGCGTTTAGATTGTCGGGTAATTTCCGCGTGTGACGCGGAAAGACGACGGAACGTCAACCGTTGCCGCACGTCAGTGCCGGGCTTTACGTTATCCCCGCCGAGTGTCGAATAAAATATCCTCTTTCCTGCGCTAAAATTGTCGGCCGGCCGCGTATTTTTCAGACTTCGGCTAAGACTCCACTAACGTAAAAACCCCTCGCCGTAAAAGCCAGCGTTGCCAGATGTTTTTTTGCCCTTGTAGCCAAATAATTTTTAAAAAGTAGCACAAAAGTAGCCAACTGCTCCAGCAGTTGGCTACTCCAAGTACCAAGTTACCCAACACCATTTTTCTAGTACCATTCGTGAAATCCTAATACCTTTCCTTTCAATTTATCAATAGTATCTTTCAAAACATTCATTTTTATTCTATATTTTTTTACTTTACTTTGACAGTAAATAGATTTTTTTTATTGCTTCCTCATTCAAATGCAGCAGTTGAATGTATTTTTTGCAATTAAATTTAATGAGAACTAAACTACAAAATAGAGTTTTTGCGGATTCCTTGAAGCACTGTTATTAGCAAAGGAGCTACAGTGGAACCCCGGTTAATGAACTTAATCCATTCTGCAACTTCGTTCGTTAACCGAAGCAAATTTTTCCTATAGAAATCAATGCAAACGCAATTTATCCGTTCTAACCTCCGAAATTTTTGTGATTTTATTTGTAAAATACAGTAGGTTTTCTTGGAAAATGTAGTATCTATCATTACAGCAAGAAACATGCTAATTTTATTAAATAAAGTTTACATGTTTTGTTGTAGTTGATGACAGAGGAGTGGAGATAAATAGAGCTTAATGTTTAGAGGGGAATCCCCCTCCAAAAAAATAACTGGTAGCACTTCGTTTGGAGATTCTTCGAGTTGAGGTCTGTTTTGGTAAGAAACAAGAAATTGATCTATAGTTGATTGTCTTAATCAACAAAAATTTCGGAGGCTAGAACGGATAAATTGTGTTTGCATTAATTTCTATGAAAAAAATTGCTTCAGTTAACGAAGTCGCGGAACAGATTAAGTTCGTTAACCGGGGTTCCACTGTAGCTCCTTTGCAGTCGGGAGCGCAAACAGTCACGACCGTTAATTGATACATGCTAGTTATTGATACGTGTGTACAAGAACTACGTGAATCAATAAATAGTGACGTTAGCCACTCGGCCGCCGAGTGGCCAAGAGCCTGAACAGTCGTGACCATTAATCATGCATCCGACTGACGTGATTTCTTTTAAAATTTGTTTGTAGACTTTACCGCAAGAGGGCAGCACTAGCGAATACGGTGCCGTCTGCATGATAGCATTTAAAAAGTAATAAATTATTGAACACCTGATGCTGAGAGAAACCGTTTATTGAAGGAACATTAACGTTTTTGACCTAATATGATAGGCCATTTTCAGATGCAAGTATTCTCAAACGTATTTAACTTAATATTTAAACGTCAGAACGTTTGAATACTTTATCCAGTATTTTGATTTTAAACGTAAAAGTAACAAATAAATAATAAAACAAATATAGTAAATGAATTAATAAAAATATCATATGCAAAATAAAATAAATACACAAAAATGCCACTAAGTGTAAGGGAAGGTGTGGGCTAAGAATTTTTGCATTTTTAGTTTTTCTTTTATGTAGAACTTCCATGCAGGAGCATGGAAGTTAGTCCCTCTGCATCCCTTGCGTTAATACAACCATCTTTTAATTTACTTTTATATATTTCAATTTTTTATTTGTGCATTGCCAATGATGGAGAATGCATAGTCCTGAGGAGTCGCTTCATTCCATTTAATCACAGAGTCCTCTGCTTGTGCCATATTTTTGCAAATGCAAACCTTTGCATCCCTGGCTTCGGGTTATGAGATCCTTTTAAGGAAAGTTAATACGGAGCTTAATGGTGCTTTTTAGAGTTTTTTAACCCTCTGTCTACGTTCATAACGATTTTTTCATTGATCTGCTCACATTCTGTTCTCTTAATATAATCTTCTAAATGGGCCGGATGCAATAGGTGTGAGGCCTGATTGAATTTTTTTTTTTTGTGGGCCCCTCAAACTTTAAATAACAAAATTAATTAACAGTTAATTTACATATTGAAATATAGATTTTAAACATTTATTTAAAACAAAATCCAAAATCCAATTATAAAAATCAAAAGTCATGCTGTAAGGTAGGCAAATTTCTACAGTAAAAAACCTGTACCAAATATAAAAACTACTACATTTTATTGAATATAAACATACATACAGTAGATATATTTTAGTATTTCTATATTTTTAAATTAATATAACTACATAAATTTTTGCCATGAAAAATCTAATATGTTGATGACTGAATATAACTAAATGTTTATTGAATATAAACCTATAAAGAGATGTTTTTATGTTCCAAAGTTTTTGTTCTGTAAAATCTTCTAAAATAGTATTAAAATCCAACTGGCTTGCTTCTTGACTCTTAATTGACATAATCACTAAACTGTTTAATCTATTCTGTAATTTGAAACTATTTTTAAATATATAAATTTTGATGTGCCAATCGGGTCCCGCAGCACATCGCTCCAATCGCCTCAAATCCGGCCTTGCTTCTAAAGACTTGTAAGTTTGCCTTTTCATGATTACTAGGTATTTACTTTTGTCAGCCCGTGTTAGGACCAAATCATTGTCATTTATCCATTTTTTTTTTTTTTTTACGTGCTTTAGCTGGTGGTTAAATGGAATGAAGCGACTATCCTCAGGACTATGCATTCTCCATCATTGGCAATGCACGAAAAAAAAATCAAAATATATAAAAAGTAGCTTAAAAGATGGTTATATTAACACCAGAGATGCATAGGGGCTAGCTTCCATATGGAAGTTCTACATAAAAGAAAACTAAAATGCAAAAATTCTTAGCCTGCACCTTACCTTACACTTAGTGGCATTTTTGTGTATTTATTTTATTTTACATATGTTATTTTTTATTAGGTCATTTACTATATTTGTTTTATTATTTATTTGTTACTTTATCCAGTATTTTGATTTAAACGTAAAAGTATTCGAACGTTCTGACATTTAAATATTAAGTTAAATACGTTCGAGAATACTTGCATCTGAAGATGGCCTATCATATTAGGTCAAACATTAATGTTTCTTCAATAAACGGTTTTTCTCAGCATCAGGTATTCAATAATTTATTATTTAAGAAGCTGAGTAGGATATTTGGTTATTAAAAAAGTATTTGTCTCTTAACCAAAAGTAAGGTACCGTTGAACTCATCTCAGTCCCCTCAGTTCAGATCTGTACTCAGTCCCGAAATTCCATAGTAATCTATAGTACATCCAGCTTTTTATTTCAGAGGCCTTACCCCACTATCAAAAGAAGAAATAACTAAAATCTATAAAGGAATATATATTCCTCAAGCTTTAATAAGAAGTCAAAGTGGTGAGGTGAGTTTATACTAAAGTTAGTAAAAAAATAAAACTTGTTCAAATTCTCTATTTTTTTTATACTATTTATTGATCTCATTTTTATTGACAGATTTTTTAAATCTTAGTTACTGTAGAACAAATCACTATCAAAAAACTTACTAAAACACCTTATCTTGTAGCCGAAGTTTATAAGAAAAATTTCTAACGTTTTTGGTCTTGTTAAAAGACCTTCCTCAAGAAAATTACAGCAAATAAAATAACAAAATGTAAATCGAACGCTTAGTACAACGAACAAGTTTTTCGAATATCTGCATTCCGTCAAAAATTCTAGCTTCGTATTATTTCTGCGGCTCTTTAGTACTAAGGTTCTATACTTTTTGGCCGGCGATGCCAAATTGCAAATCGTTTGAGACTACATACTATAATATCAAAAAACTTACTAAAACACCTTATCTTGCAGCCGAAGTTTATAAGAAAAATTTCTAACGTTTTCGGTCTTGTTAAAAGACCTTTCTCAAGAAAATTACAGCAAATAAAATAACAAAATGTAAATCGAACGCTTAGTACAACGAACAAGACAGAATGCAGATATTTGAAAAACTTGTTAGTTGTACTAAGCGTTCAATTTACATTTTGTTATTTTATTTGCTGTAATTTTCTTGAGAAAGGTCTTTTAACAAGACCGAAAACGTTAGAAATTTTTCTTACCTTATCTTGCAGCCGAAGTTTATATTTTAGTAAGTTTTTTGATTATTATAGTATGCAGTCTTGAACGATTTGAACAAATTGCTTGATCAAAATGGAGAAAAGTGATCTTTTAAAATAAAAATGTGGCCTATGAGAATTGAACTTGCATCCTTTATACTATATTAGTGACATTTTAAGTTTGTGTATTTATTTCATATAGAAATAAAGAACATTCCCTATAATAGACTTGATTCAGACTTTCCTCCTTAATATTTAGTGCATTTTAATATTTTTAAAGGAAAAATTGTTTCAACCCAAGCTAACCTTTTTATGTGCATTTTTATTCAAGACTTTTTTTCTTTTGCTTTTGAAATGTTAGATCTTAGGTTTTTTACAAATGACTTTTTTTTCATTCATTCATTCATAAAATGAATGTTTTTGTATTGTTCCTTTTTGCATTTTTTCTTAAGGGATTTTTAAGATGTCAAAATTGATAGAGAAAATTGAGCAGAAGTTAATATAAAATCCATTAAATACTTTAGAAAAGAGTTATGTTTATAAGAATTAAGTCACAAAATTCATTTGAAAAATGTTACAGGTACAAGTAGTCATTTGAAAAAATATCATCTGAAACTTTAATCTACATTAGGAATATACAAGATAAGATGAAATAACCAAATAAGAGATTGAGGTTGTAAATTTCT
>NW_019388590.1:0-6543 GCF_000671375.1 Centruroides sculpturatus
GATTCAAATTCAGAATATTTTTAATTACTTAAAATATATTTAGTGATAAAACATTGTATAAAATAATTTCTTTAAATAATGAACAATTTTTATAAAAAGAAAGCTTCTCACTAAGCCGTTCTTTCACAGATATTTTCGATGAAGTAAGTTAGAACGGTTTGTTTTCTTGAAATATGAGTCTCGAAAAAAGCGACAAAACAACCATACGTAAGACATGTACACACAGTTTGACATCAACAGAGTCATATCGGTCTGTGCGCAGTATTTTCCACTATAATACGTATAAGTGGCCAATAAAGAAAGAAAACAAGCCATAAACATCTGTGCAATTTGAATTATAGTAATTGTCATGGCAATAAACACAGGTACATTGATCTTCATCACCTTCATAGCGTAATAAATATACATGAAGCTGTGTACAAAAGCATTCATCACAACAAACCAGTATGCAGTAGACGCTTCGTTGAAATTAAGATACCATGCGAAAATCAGAGTTAAAGCGTGATGATACCAATGCAAAAATATCAGCTTCAGCTTACGAAGAACAATAAATAATGTATCACCGAATTCAATAACTTTTGACCGTGTAAATACAGAAAACTAGAATGCAAGCGGATGATGTTTTAATGCGAAGCTGATGTTGCACACGGAGAACATAAATCCGAACTCACTGATTAAAATCCACAGTCCTGGAAGTAATCTTACCATGCCAGAAATACTGAGTGTCGCCAGCATGATATTCCAGATGACAAAGAGGCCAACGAAGCTGAAACGGAGCTCGGGACTTCATATAATTTTGCAAAGAAAAGATAATTATTACGTATGCCAGTGACATAGGAACGGCGTAAGGTAATTGACTCTGTGTCCATTTGTTGTCAACGTATTGACGTAAATATTCTTCTATATAAAGCGATTTAAATTCTCCTCTTCGTGTGGAATTTTCGGCCATTTTCATGATATTCTGAAAAAGAAAAAAATATAAATAATANAATTTGAATTATAGTAATTGTCATGGCAATAAACACAGGTACATTGATCTTCATCACCTTCATAGCGTAATAAATATACATGAAGCTGTGTACAAAAGCATTCATCACAACAAACCAGTATCCAGTAGACGCTTAATTAAAATTAAGATACCATGCGAAAATCAGAGTTAAAGCGTGATGATACCAATGCAAAAATATCAGCTTCTGCTTACGAAGAACAATAAATAATGTATCACCGAATTCAATAACTTTTGATTGTGTAAATACAGAAAACTAGAATGCAAGCGGATGATGTTTTAATGCGAAGCTAATGTTGCACACGGAGAACATAAATCCGAACTCACTGATTAAAATCCACAACCCTGACAGCAATCTTACCGTGCCACAAATACTGAGTGTCGCCATTAGTATATTCCGGACTAGAAGTGGCGAACGAAGCTGAAACGGAGCTCGGGACTTCATATAATTTTGCATAGAAAAGATAATTATTACGTATGCCAGTGACATAGGAACGGCGTAAGGTAAAATACTCTGAGTCCATTTATTGTCTATGTATTGACGTAAATATTCTTCTATATAAAGCGATTTAAATTCTCTTCTTCGTGTGGAATTTTCGGCCATTTTCATGATATTCTGAAAAAGAAATAATATAAATAATAATTTAGTTAGTTTAATGTGTTGATATTAGATATTTATATATAAAACTTATTTGTTAACGTTGTATATTTATTCCTGTAAGTATACCTCATACATTAATCTTAACGAAAATTATTTATAAGATAATGTTATTTTAAATCATATTAATTGTAAAATTTATATATATTTAGATAATATTTTATATGCCGGTTTGAAGGGAAAGAAAGCGCAACATATGGGATATCCGCCAAAAGGAAAGCCTTCCTGTAAGAGTTTCTATGGGAAACTAATTTATTGATCTTATGTATGTGATAAACGTTTTATTTTCGTCAGTGCATAAGAATAATTTGAAAAAATAAACTGTACATTTGAATTCGCATTCGAATAAATTCAGGCGAGGCTTCCCGTAATACGATATTCGGTCTTAGAAGGGAATATGGATATCCCCACATGTTGAATGTTCATGTAACCGACAGTGTTGTTCTATTTAAAGTTTAAAATTTAAAAACTCTTATTTAAGTGTTAATTATATTATATTTTTTGACAATTTATTTTAAAAGAAAAGATTACTATAAGATTTATATGAAAGTGACTACTCACGCCTAAACATTTTATTGTGAAAGAACAACTTGTATAAAGATTTTAATTAGGTAGACAAAATTTTTTTCTTTATAAATAATATAGTAGAAAAAGGTAAACATTTAAATGAACTTTATGCTTTTCTGGCTCTGTTATATAAAAGACGGTAAGTATGGCAATCATTTAAAAAATGACAGTTTTACATCGTTGTACTTCATAAACTTATAGGTTTTTTTGTATATATGGATGTTAATGTGTGTGTATGTGAGGGAGAGAGAGAAGGCACGATTTTTTACTCTTTTGAAGCTGAATAAGTCCTGTGCTTCTTTTCGAATATTTCTGAAATTTTGCAAAAATGTTGAAGAGATTGATATTTTTTAATTTTGGTGGTTAAAGGTCGAATGGGTAAAGAGATAAATAGGAGACGTTTGTCACATTTATAGTGGGATCACACTTAATGATTATTTTAATCGTTATTAACATATTTCAATTTTTAAAACCCCAACCTATCCTCAAAGTTAAGCTTTTTCTTATTATATAATAATTATAAATATGAAAAGTTTTTAAAATAAAATATACTAACATGGTACTATAAACGCAGTTATAAATGTCGCTGGGAAAGTTAATAAACTCGTTACTGCATTCTTTTAATTTGTTGTAGTGCACTGCGAAACAAAGGGCACATTCGTGTGATTAAATACAATTAAACCAATTGAACTAAACAATCAGTAGTATGTTTTTTCTCTATTTATTGCGTATTTACAAGCTGTATGACATGGTCCTTAACCCCTGACAAGTGCTTGAAAAACCCGTTACCTCCCCGCCTTTTCGATATGTAACCACCAAGATTTAACAGCAACAATTCTTCTAATAAAAAAACCTAACTGTAAAATTTTAGAAATTTTCGACACAAAGCATAGGAGTTATAATATTAAACCTCAAACAGGGTGAACAAAATCTTGTTCCACATACACTAATATCCATCCATACAGAAATTACCCCCGATTCTATTGCATTTCTGGGTATACTAAACCCAAAAATGTGAACATCTTAGAGGGGGTCATTTTTTGAACAATTGTCATAGTTTCGTTGAGCCCGGTTTTGAGATCTCGCTCTATCAGTAATTTGCAATCCCTTCTTAATTATTTCCTCGTATAAAATCAACAGCAGGTCTTTCAGTTTATAACATTTCAAATACATTCTGTAAGACTTATTCTTTACTTAACTATTCGGCTACTGATCGGCGCACTAAAATAATGTATAAAAACCCATCCCAATTACTCTGTCAGTGATATTGCGTGCCTATTCGCCCCATTATTTGTATCATTGTTTGATCATAAGTTCAAAAAATGACCCACAACTCGAGTAATCGAGTAGGAAAGAAGCGGGACTTACATATCAGGATTAAAACGCCCATGAACAAAACTAGCATCCTTGATCAAATTCGATCCGTAAATTTAGTAGAATGGGTGATTGATACCCTTACTACCTTCGCTAGCCTGTTATAATTAACATAAAATATTCCAATTGTTTCGACGTATTATCAAAAAAAACCGAAATATTTTGTACTTTTAATTGTCGCCGCAATATAAGTTATGTTAGGTGTTTCCTGACTTAAATTTATATTAAAACAATTTTTTCTGTTAGAAAATCGTAGAAAACAAGTAGAAATTTAAAAAAAAATACATTTTAAGAAATTTGCTTAAATTCAAAATTTTAAAAAATGTTTCATTTCAGAAACAAGTAAAGGGAAACACACATTCGTTCAGTTATTATAAAATAATAATTTTCCAAAGAAGTGATAAGGAAATTCATTCGAAATGCTTTTCAATGGCAATTTTCATAACTTAAATTATTCTATTACATATAAACATGTGAATTGGCGATTATAACTTAACTAGCTGCAAGGACCCGCTTCGCTGGGTTTCTGTTTGTATGCAATATAGTTCTTTTTATATATAAAAGACTGTTTTTCTAAGTAATCTAGTATCTGGCTGCAAGGACCCGCAATAACGCGAAAAACCGCCTGTAAATCTTGCATGCCGCTTTATATTAACACTTCCTTTGTTACTCAACACTTCCATTGTTAACATTTCTATTGTTAACACTTCCATTGTTAACATTTCTATTGTTAACACTTCCATTGTTAACACTTCCATTGTTACACACGTTTGAAGTCAACCACTTTCAACCTCATATCTGCCGCACCCTCATAGCTATCGAGACGCAATCACCATAGTGCACGAATGGAGACTTCGGGCTACTACCACGTACAAACACCATTCATGTGCGATGTGTAGTTTCGGCTAAAAAGTGAAATATAGGGACATGTATTATAAACGATAGAAAATTTACTTTCTTAATTGTAACTTCTTTTATTGTAATTAATTACTGTATATTCAATGTTAATTATAACAGCTTGGCGAAGGGTAGTAAGAGTATCAATCACCCACTCTGATGAATTTCGGGATCGAATTCGGTAAAGGATGCTAGAGTTTTTCCATGGACCATATCTATAATAGGCCGAATAGGCACGCAATAATAGTGAACGAGTATTGAGAAAGAATTTCTATAAATTATTGTGGTCGAATAACTAAAACACGGCTAATTAGTCGTGTTTTAGCCGTTATTCACGACGCGCGGATAATCAATGGGTTATACAGAAAAGATTTAACGGGTTTTTTCACGTGTGTACCACCTACATTGGAGCTATTTTGTTATTGAACGTTCTCCGGGATAAAGGCCTTTTGACAGCGCGACCAAGTGGTTTCGTGCTTTGTTACATCGATCATAATATATACAATTATAAGTGCAGTAAAGGTGAAAGGATTAAAAAATGGAAAAAAAATACGGTTTGAAGGAAAAAATGTGAGAAACTTCATGTTCTAAAATGTACCATAAATGTTCATCATATTATCTTTAATTATAACTATTCTTATTAACAAAAATTTCTATTACATATTAAGATTACAAGTTTGAAATGAAAATAAAACAATTATAAAATATAATAAAGTTTTACCTGTGATCGGAATTTCACACTGTCTTATTCCGAAGAGGAAACAATAATAATATTTTTACAATTACAATTAATGGTAATATCTCAAAGGAAATAATAAAACGTAGTGTATTGTGTAAACCTATTTTCTCGATAATAATTATTTTACGTAACACTATATAATTTATTTTCCGCATTTAATATCCTAGTGAATGTTGTTTACTTAATAACCTTTACTAGGGGAGCGAATGCGTTTAATAAATTCAGGTTTTTGTTCGAGAAGAATTTCAATCATTTAATACTACATAGAAATGGGCAATAAAATTTTGCCTTGTTTAAATTTAAGACGGCAAATTATGCTTATGTTTTAAAAATAATCACTTTCTATCCTAAAACTCTAAAAGTTTATTTTAATATTTTATTCGTCTCTTCGAATTTATAAATCATAAAAAATTAATTTTTCCATAACATTATCTAATTGTTATTCATTGTTAAGAAGTTAAAATTACATTTATAATTTATTATCTGCATTTTTATAAGTGTTTTTTATCTGTGATATTTCATGTAAAGACTATTAAGTAAAGAACATTTTATGCCTATTTCCAAGTGATAAAATATTGATTATTTTAAAGCTTGAACATCCCTTAAAATAAATTTTCATTTGAAAAACCTTAACTAAAATTTTGTATTTCATATAAGAATTTAATAAAGGTAATATAATACACATATATAAATATATAGTATTGAAAATTTTACTTTAATAATACTTTTATTTCAAACATAACACGAAATACAATTTATTCTATTGGATAATATTAATTCAACGAAGTACAAAATCGTAGTAAGTAACATTTTGATAATATTCAAATATAAAAAATTAACAATTTGCTTTTTTTAAAATTATCAAAACATTTAGGAGAATTACAAGTTGTAATCAAGATAATAGCGCATCAGTTATCTTTTCGCTGCTGCAGTATTGACTTATGTCTTTTATCTAAGTATGTATTTGTAAATAAACAAAGAAACAATACAGCATGAGTAGTATATATAAACATTGAAAAAATAATCAGCTGATAATTTTGTTCACAGTGTTTTCCTGTAAAATACTGACTTGCAGCCCATGTAGTAACAAAACAAGCGATGATCATTTGAAGAATTTGACTTATTGTAATTATCATTGCAATAGAACGAGGCACATTTACTTTTATTGCTTTTGCAGCAAAATATAAATACATGAAGCTATGAACCAACAAATTCATTGCGACATACCAATACCCAGTAGAAAGTTTGCCCGAAACATTGTATGTTGTTAAAATCAAAGTTAAACTATGATGGTACCAATGC
>NW_019388591.1:0-4905 GCF_000671375.1 Centruroides sculpturatus
AGAAATTTTATTAATTTTATTGAATTACCTTATATATCTTGTTTATATGTAATTATTTCTAGTAAGTAAATTTTATTTTATATGAATCATAATTGTAAATTTTTGTATTACAGATATTATTGTGTGATAAATGTGATTCAGGTTTCCATACTGCTTGCCTAAATCCTCCTTTAATGATTATTCCTGATGGTGATTGGTATTGTCCTCCATGTGAACATGTATGTTTCATTCATTACTGTATTTATCTATTTATTTTACACAAATATTTTTTATGATTTAAAAGAAATTATTATAATTCATTGAAATATTGTTTTAATATGACTTTAGAAAATTTACTATATCAAATACTTGCTATATTTTTATCCTATATATTAGATATCATCAGTTATTTTTTTCATTCTTGTTAATGATGATCTAAATTTATTTAAATTTTTTTAGAATTGAAAGATGCTGTTTAACTCAATTTAGAAAATTTGATTTTATTAAGTTTCAGAAAACTACTTCAAGAAATTTTAAAATTACTATTTAGAAACACATACTGAACCAGTTTATTAAAGTTATTTATTCATATAAATATTAAATATCTTTTCATAATATTTACATATAAATATTAGATACTTTGAATTTTGATACATGAATATTTTTGTAAGATTCAAATTCAAAGGATTTAGAATTAATATTGTGGGTACAGCAAGAATGCAAAATGAAGAAAAGAATGAGACAAAACTAAAGTATAAATGTTTTCAAAAGTAGTTTGTGGATGTCTATAAGAATTGCTAAGAATTTTAATGTTTTATCATGTTTTTAGTACAAAATTGTCATTAAAATCTCAAATTATTTTAATTGAAATGTTAGAACTTATTAAATAAACTTCTTAAGTTTTCTATATTAAGCTTAATTTTCGAATATATAATAATAGAAATAATTTCCTTCCTATCAAATGTTCTTCAAATATAAATTATAAATAGATATAATTTAACAATTTCATTTGGAAACTATTATCATATAATACATATTTAATTACTTAAAGTAGAACTTCGTAATAAAAGTAAATTTATTTTATTATTTTATTTTCTATAAAAATAACTTGCAGAAAATATTGTGTGAAAAATTAAGTGCAGAGCTAAAAACTTATGACCAACTTGCAAAACAAAAAGAAAGAGAAGAACTAAGGTATAGTTTTTATTGTACTTATAACATTAATGAATACTATTTGATTTATTTATTTAAAATACTATTTGAATTTTATTTTCTTTTTAGAAAGCAGCGGTTAGCTTACGTTGGTATCAGTCTTGATAATGTACTTAAACCTGTAAGTTTTACAATTATAAAATTTTTATATTATGTTTATGTATATATATTTTATACTGTCTGAAATAATATATATTAGGAAAAGAAAGAGAAATATCTTGATGAAGAAGATGAACTTTTAGAAGATTTTTCTGAAGAGGATGAAAAATTATATTCTAAAAGATCATCTCGCAGTAGAAAATGTGTGAATTATCAATTTAAAGAATTTGATGAATTAATTGCTTCTGCAATTCAAGATGAAGTTGTTTCAGAAAGAGGTGCTGGTGAGTTTTGTCATAAATTGTGCAATACAAATCAGTTTTTCCATTTGATTAATAAATCTGATAACATTTCTTGATGTTTTTCATTTTAATTTTTAATTAAAATCAATTAATTAAAAACTTGGCATTAATGCATTTTTACTGCTTGATTACCATACCATATATCAGGTGTGTGTCCTAACATATTCCAGGAATTTTTACATGAAGCTTTGATTACAGGAGAAACTTAACATTAATTTTTTTATTATTCATTTTCTTTAATGATTTTAATGCAAGTTTTTGACAAAATGAATCATTTAGGCCAGTGGTTCTCAACCGGGGGGTACGAGCGTAAATCGAAGGGGTACATCTAACTTTCATTATAAAATGGAGTATGTTAATCAATTTGCGGTAAATTATTAACAGAAGAAACAACAAAAACTTGCTTTAAAATATCCCAGTGTGAACACCAATTTTCCTTTTAACAGTCTGAACAACTTGTTTGTCCATTTGATTTGCCTGTCTATTTGTGCTGAGTGAACCTGTAGTCTAGTAAAATTACGGTTTAACCGACCATTAATTTTAGAATAGAAAAAAAATATTTTTTCTATTCTATAATAATACTTTTCATCCCCTTTCCTATCTCGCTTTATTTTTCCTTTTGCCTCTTCCCTTAATTACCTTTTCTCTACTCTTCGTCATACTCGCGCAATACCAATGAGTAGTCCCGAGTCTTCATCCCCTTTATGCTAAATATTCTATAATTATTTATCGATAAGATTGGGGCTTTGTGTTTTTACTGGACTACTGGTATTGGGAATAATGAGGCCTGGATTACATGTCACTACATGCGCACATTACTTGATATTTAGCAAATTTAGACGTTACATTTGTTACAAAAATTGAAAGATTCGTGTATTGTTCTGCACCTTATAAATTTGCAGCCATTACACAATTATAATCTCTATTTAACAATGTGGAAATCAAATTTTGAAAAAATTGCTGAAGATTTATCGCAACAAATATCCCATTAAATTTTGTTAGAAATTATTATAGAATAATTTAAATTTTCGTTATTGTTAATTATAATTATTTATTTTTAGGAAATGTAATTTATGCATGTATTGAAATGACTTCTGTGATTTTATATAATATACTTGTCAAATAATAATAAATGTATGTACCTGATTAAATTGATTATTATTTACGTAAAATAAGTAATTCATTTTTAGTTATTTTTATGGCGCTCAGTTTTAAGGGCTGTATACATCTAACGCAGTAATTATAAAATTTACATATCAATATATAAGGGGTACTTGAGAAACAACAAATGGGAAATGGGGTACATCAACAAAAATGGTTGAGAACCACTGATTTAGGCCATATTCTTAAAAGCATATTATAACAGATGTCTTTATATAAAGATAGTATAAACTTGAAATATAAACAGGCATTTTGTTATGTTTTTTTAATAATGAGAACTAACTAGAACAGAACTACAGTAGAGCGTCGTTTATCCAAAAGAATTCCAGTCGAAAAATTAAATTTTCGCTAGTGCTGTGGCGCTGCAATCTTTGGCTACTCCAATATTTTTTTGTTGATGTGTGTTTTTTAGCTGGCAGCACTGGCACTTTTCTGTGGTGATTTTCTCAGGACTGTGTGTCATGCTAAATCGAACGTTTTTGATACTAGATTAAAAATATAAAAACACAAAAAATATACTTTAGAAGTTACTTTGTTTGTAAAAAAATAATTTTTAACAATAGCCACGATTATTATTTTAAAAAGTTTACATTAGGCTTAACATCGACGAAAATTCAACGCGAAGCGACACGCAACGGAGAAAAATTTCAACACAGGATAGGTAAATATATTTTTTCGTACATAATCGGTTATCCGAACAACCCGAGTCCCCAATTGATTCGGATAAACGACGCTCTACTGTATCAGAATTCTGACAACTATTCTAAAATTATTACAACAATAGATTGTTAGATATAAAATTTTAAGTACAGGTAGCCCTCGGTTTACGCCGCAGTTCCGTTCCAACAAACGCCGGCGCAAATCGAATCGGCGTAAAACGAACCCATATTTACAGTGAGGTATAGGTTTAGGTTCTACATAAGGGAAAAATCAGCAAAATTTTGTTTATTAATACAATATAATACAAATAAAATACATTTAAAAAATTAAATTTATCATAAAATAAAGTGAAATGTCTTTATTAAAAAAATTTTAGTTTCGGATCTCTTTTCGAAAAAAGTATCCATCTTTAATTGTTTACACTTTTGTTTTCATTCATATTCCGAAATTCTCAATGATGCTTTTTTTTACATTTGCATCGCTTCCAATCATTGTCTAACTCACAAAGTTCATCCGTCAAACTTTCCTTAGTTGAAAGGATACGTTACAGACGAGCGAAGACACAGATTGGTCGACCACCGGTCGGTATAAGGTCAGTTTGAGCGAGAAAATTCAAGGTGGCTAAGGAGAGAAAAATATCGTCTGGCCAACGAGAAGTAGATTTGTCTCACTAACGATAGTTTGTGATCGCCGGAAGTGCTATTGCGTCGTGAGGTGTTTTCTTGAACGAACTGATACGGGATACATTCATTGGCGCTATGGATTCGGACGCCATTTATTGGACTTTTAAGTTTAATATCTTGACTCGTGGGTACCTAAACGTTTAGTATTTTAATATTAATTTAATGCAAATTTATACATACTCGATTATATTAAACAGAAAAAATATATTCAATAAAAATCTTTGTTTTAACGAATGTACAATGTCGCGGCTCGGTAAATACGTTAACACTGAAATGAAAATGAGTACTGTATAGCATGTGAAAAATCGGGAAATTACACTGCGAAACGGCAAATTGTGAATCGGCGTAAATTGAACCGGAGTAAACCGCGGGCTACCTGTATTTGATAAATCTTCCAATGGTTATTTTACATTTTTTAATCATTTATAATTTGGATTTAATTAAATACTACATTGATGATAAAAATTAATAAATAATAAAAATTATAAAATATATTGATCATTAGTAAATAATGTAATTAGTGAAATTTATAATTTTTATTATGTTTATGTTGTGTAAAGTACTGTATTATTTTTCCGACTTTTCCAACGATTATCGACACGACTGTGTGCCGGAAATAGCCGTTCCCTAACGGGTACTTTACGCGGATTCGCGTTAGTGTGTCAGGCCTGGACTTTAAGCGTGCACCGAATTAAATAATGACAAAGTTTGTCAATAACAAAATCAAATATTTAATTAAACTTCTAGTAATAAACTATATACAGTATTTAGTAAAAATCAAACAATAATTTATTCAATGAAATTCAACA
>NW_019388591.1:6256-7082 GCF_000671375.1 Centruroides sculpturatus
AAAACGACGTAAGTCGAATTTACTTGTCTCCGAATCTACTTGTCACTAGGCTAAACCATAAATTACTATTCCCAGTTCTGTATTTTATTTATTAATGCATTTTTTATAATATATGGTTAATAAGAATCTATTTTAAGCTTACAAACAAATAAATTTTAGTTTTAATAGAGTACAGAAAAAAAGTAATCTAAATTTACGAATGCATGTACTGTACTGTAAATACAGTACATACTTGTAAATGTGTATATTTTAATATGATTTTATGTGCTTTAAACGCTTTTCTAATGATATTACGACTTCAATATTTGTGGCGGACAGATGTAAAGTCGAATAAAATGACTTAAACTTGATTTTTATTTTTTCGTATACTTTTTTGACAAACGACGTATAATCGGGAACGACGTAAGTCGAGGTATACCTGTACAATATTTAAGAAAATCAAATTTATTCAATGAAAGTCAATAAGAAATCAACCCGACAAAACTCAAATCAATCTATTTTCTAACTTAATTCTATTTCCCTTTGGAATTCGATAATTAATTTAGGTACAATAATTCTTATGAATTAAAGATCCTAATCGTCACATCAATATACTAGGAACCTTTTTCCTAAACTCTGAAGACTTTCTCTAATCTTCGATCCACAAATCGAATAACTTCAAAATCGCCTTGGAACTATTTTATCCTATCGGACACCTCTCTCGTTTACTGCTACCAAGCTCGTTGCTAACAGAAGCTCACCTCGGTCATCTTCACTTGACGTTCGGACTTTATACTGTGAGGTGACGTCACAACTCTGAATGCGATCACTCCCCTCATTTACATAC
>NW_019388592.1:0-6537 GCF_000671375.1 Centruroides sculpturatus
GCCATTTGGCATGAACAACACTCGAAATTCATAACTCCAATTTTCTTTGTTTCTTTTATTTTATTACACAATATTACTTTTTAAAAACTTTCTACTTATTATTTACCCTCGAAACTTCCTTTATAAAATTATAAAAAGAAAATTTAAGTATAATAATACTCAAAGAAGGTCTCGTTCTTCTCATTTTTTAGAGATATTTCTTTAACTTAATCATTTAAGTTTGCTTCTAATGTTAATTTAAAGAGTTTAATTTTAATTATTTATTTGAATTTTTTAGAATTTAGACACAATAAATAAATCTATAAAGATCTATAACGAATATAACAGCGGTGAATAAAGTTATGAAGAAGAAGAAGATGATGATGATGATGAGGAGGAGGAGGAGGATAAGCAAACATCATTATATAATGATGATAATGAGTTTTCAGGTTTAAGAATTAGTGAATGTGATCGATTATGGAGCATCCCCAACCGGAATATATTGCTATATTATCCAGGAGAAAACGATTTTAAAAAATATTTGAAGAAAGTAATCGATCGTTTTTGCCAAAATATAGAAGAAAAGACATATAAGTCTTTTAGAAAATTGAAATTTTTTTATATATATTATACTATAATATAGAATAAAATTGATATTTTTATACAATTAGACACATATATTATAATTGCTAAGAGTTATGTTTGCTTTCGAAACATGTAAGAAGTGACACAAAGTTTTTATGCACGAGATTGTATTGTGAATCTCTCAGAGAATACCTCAACGACCAATTCAGCTGACCATGAATCGAATGTGGATTGATACAGCGAAGAAGTCCAGACTTAACAACAAGTGACAGTTGGCTTCGGGCAGTGTGAAAAGAGAAATTTCCAGACATACTTACTGTAGTTGAAAACTCGAGAACAGCTAAATACTGACTGCTATAATGGTTTCCAACTGTTAGGAAGGAGGAAAATATTCTATAGAATATGGAGAAAAATTAAAATCTATGCAAGAAAGTATAGAGAAGAGAAATCTATACATAACTTCTATCATGCATTCATGCTTACTTCAGATCTTCCTGTGCTTTAAAATTTTTTATTTTAAGAGAACTTCTACAGGAAATTATATTTATTAATACAATCTTTTTGACTTAAATTACAATTTTTCTTAAGTTTCTTCTTATATTTATAGTGATTTCGTATTGAAAATCAGGAGTTTAAGAGCTAATGACTGACCGGCATGGCTCTGTTGTTATGAGGAAAAGTATGATGTAAAGGGGCAAGACACAAATTTAAGATCGAGAGCATATATTTTAAATTAAATAAATTAAAAATTTGAAGCCCGGCATTGTAATCACGTTACAATAATTTTTGCTGGTTAACTTTAAAAATGCATTTTATATAATTTTTCAACTGTTAAATTATGTTTTATAGATGGAAATGAAGAGTTTTTTAAAAAAATACATATATATATATATATATATATTTTGCATTTTTTAAGGCTATCATTCAAAAGAAACTGCCAATCTAACTGAGTTGTCTGCTATACCATTTTCGAGCAGTAAAGTAGGAGTGCAGACTGAGTGGATGTGACGTTAGAAGTAGATAGAGCATAGATACATTACTGTCATGGTCGGTCTCTGGACTCACTTGCCTAGCTCATAATTACATTTCTAACTTGACGGATAACATGTGACAGATACTCGTTGGACTCTCGCTGCTTATTTGATTTAGTAGCAACCACACATATACAACACTTTCGATAAGGAACAACGTGCGGGATATTTCCCTCTTTCTTTTTAAGATATTTTTTGTGACGTTTTCTACATTTTAAGCTTAAAATGTTTGCTTTTATAACGATTAAATATATGAAATTCCTTGACATTACTTACATTTAGTGCGAATTCGTTATCAAATTTACATGCTTAACTGATGATTTTACTTTTTTCAGTTGTTATATAACAGAGGGAAAATATAGAGATCGATCAAAAAATGATCTCTTCCTCAAGATTTTTACATTTTTTGGACTCTGGAGACGTTGAAACGTCCAGAAATGTAAAATATTTGGGGTATTTTTAATTTATGTATGGATGTTAGAATGCATGAGAGGAGGAGGGGCACGGATTTGTTCATCCAATTTGAAGCTTAATAATTTCTGTGCTTCTTGTCAAAAATTTCTGAAATTTTGCATGAGGGTTTGTGTTTTAGGGCAGAATGTTTCTAGAAATTTTCAGAGAAATCAAACTATCGGATCGGGCGATACGGCCCCAACTCTTTAATATCTCCCGGACTAATCCGAAGACTTCTAAAGGAGATGACAACAATTATTAAGGANAAAGTTAAAATGAAGAAAAAGAAGTCTTTAAGATCACGCATCTTTTTTTCATTTTTTCTGTAAATTCGATTAAAACTTTTGATTTTTTTCCGTGTTTTATAACTTAAATATAGAATATAAAAAATATTAAAATTTGTATGCATTGTTTTTACCATAAAATAAACCATTTTTTATGGTAGGAGATGGTTAAGAAGTCGTCCTGTCTCTCTAGGAGATCCGGGATCGAATCTGGGTGATCTTTCACTTCCCAGTTGCATCATTGTGAACTTGGCAGAACGGAACTACTACTAGAAGTATTGTGGGCCTGACAGGATGACACTTCTAACAGGACCATTATTATGGACCTGGCAGAACAGAACTGCCGAGAAGGCCATTATGAGCCTAGCAGAACGGAACTACTACCAGAACTATTGTAGGCCTGGCAGAATGACACTTCTAAGAGGCCTTTCTTTGGGCATTTTTAGTAGTAGGTTCCATTAAGCAGGGGAAAAAATCCAAAAAATTAAATTAGTAAATTTCTTTGAAAAATATAAAAATTTTTATATAAAAATGGGTTATAAAAGTGATACAAATAAAAATTCTTTTGGTATGTAGTAAAAACATGCATTTTTAATGATTTTATTGTTATATTTTTTGTCTTTAGAAGCGGAGGAAGGCCCACATTTTTGACAGATTACCTCATTCCGCTTCCTTCCAGCCAGCACTTTTTTTTATATTAATTTCCATAAAAGTAATTGTATTTTTTGATTAAAATTGCAAAAAATAAACAGAATTTTATTCATTTTTTAAGCAAAATTCCGAGCATCAAAACTGGTTTAATCATTTAATTTCTGAAGATAGAAGGATCGATTCTAGTACACTTCAAAGTTTCATGACCAAATTTTGTATATATTTTAATAAATATTTTAGTTTAAATGATGATAAGGAACCATATTTAAAGCTGGAACTTTGCATTAGAATAACGTATTATTAAATCTTTAAATACTTGGAAAGCAAAGTTGGAGAGTTTATGAAAGCGTGGAAGGTACTTCATTGCAGGAAAGTCGTAAGAGAAATTCGATCGATCATAGACATTAATCAGTGAAAAGAGCTTTCTCTAAGTCAACAAATTGCCTTTTATATAACTAGTTTACTCCCAAGTATACCAGGACATGTAATAGACTTTTATCGTGAAAAGAAAAAAAATATATATATATATGTATAAGAAAATAAAAAAAATCAATGTTCACAATCTTATTTCCATAAACAGTTCGAATTTTTCTTGAAAATAAACGTTCTTTGATATTTGATTATATAAAGAAAAAGTTATATCTCATAATACTTTCCTAGTTTTTGATCTAGAAAAGTAGATTGTTCCTCTACCGCATTGAAATATCATTAACGAATATATATATAGAGAGAGTTTATTCTGTAAAATGGAATTGAATTGAGTAAGATAGAAAAGAATTTTCTCTTCCTTTAAATAATATTTCAAAGTTAAAATGAAGAAAAAGAAGTCTTTAAGATCACGCATCTTTTTTTCATTTTTTCTGTAAATTCGATTAAAACTTTTGATTTTTTTTTCGTGTTTTATAACTTAAATATAGAATATAAAAAATATTAAAATTTGTATGCATTGTTTTTACCATAAAATAAACCATTTTTTATGGTAGGAGATGGTTAAGAAGTCGTCCTGTCTCTCTAGGAGATCCGGGATCGAATCTGGGTGATCTTTCACTTCCCAGTTGCATCATTGTGAACTTGGCAGAACGGAACTACTACTAGAAGTATTGTGGGCCTGACAGGATGACACTTCTAACAGGACCATTATTATGGACCTGGCAGAACAGAACTGCCGAGAAGGCCATTATGAGCCTAGCAGAACGGAACTACTACCAGAACTATTGTAGGCCTGGCAGAATGACACTTCTAAGAGGCCTTTCTTTGGGCATTTTTAGTAGTAGGTTCCATTAAGCAGGGGAAAAAATCCAAAAAATTAAATTAGTAAATTTCTTTGAAAAATATAAAAATTTTTATATTCAGAATAAACTTTTTACTTAAAATATTAATTTTTTAAGAACTTACTACTTAATTTATTAAGTTTCTCTTACATTAAAAGAAGAAATTTTTAAAAAGTCATCATCTTATTCACTTTAAAATACTTTCTTGAAGAACTTTACAAAAAGTAAATTTTGGAATTTTTCTGTAGTTTTTCCACTAATAAATCGTCGCGTAAAGAGCAAAATTAAAGAATATGTTTTATAGAAATCCTTACTTAATACATCCATTAAATGGAATTTCTTTAAACGTAACAAACCGTTGATATCATCTTTTGAATTGGAACATTCACACGTTTAACAGAAGAGTAATCCCTATTCTTCTACTAAACGATCCTAATTTTATTCATTGTTTAAAGAAACAATTCTAAAATTCTTTATTGTACTCATTTGTTAAAGGAGAAATGCTAAAATCCCACATTTCTGCTCATTGTTTTGAATGAACAATTCTGAAATTGTTCACTCAAAACAATGATAAGAATGAAGGATCAATATATTCGGGAATTTCAATCCCGTTCAAAGTTTAAGTTTGAAAAGTTATTTCATCACTTTCAATTGAAAAATCGTAAGATTTAAATTCTAGAATTAATAATAATAATAATAAAATACTTTATATTTGTTAAAATTCCATGTTTTTAATCTTTATCCTCACTTGAAAACAATGGTCACAATGAGGAATCCGTTAAAGAATCTCAATTCTTCTCGCTGTTTTTGTAATTAATTTTTTAAAAAATTTTCATTGTTTTCAATACAAAGGTGATAAATTTTACAAGTAATTAATGAAATTCAATGTTTTACACAATGTTTCTTTTTAAAAAAAAGAAACTATTCGTTTAAAACAGCGATCGCGATGACTTCAACTTATAAATCCGTTTAAAAAATCGCAGTTTTACTCGTGTTTTTTTTAAATAAACAATTCTAAAAATTCCATTCTAACCCCCTTCAGAAATCTTTCAAAATAAGAATTTTTAATAATTAATTATTTAAAATAATAAAAGAATTTAGTGAAATATTCGTTCATACTACACCTGTTTTGACGTAGAGAATTTACGTTTTCTCTTATCTAAAAACGAAAAATTGAAGTGTTATGTTGTGTGATAAGATGTTTTTTTCCTCCCCTTTCTTATAATAGAATAAATGAATGGAATTTTGTGGATAGGAGGGCAAACGTTTTGATTCAGAAGTGATACGAGGAATTTCGAGAAGCGGCGGTTTGGAACATTTAACGAAATATCATTTACGGATATACGCATTTGTAGAGATGTATCAAACGAAAATGTCAGCATGTTTTGACCCTTTTTTTTAGTACAAAATAGCATCATTTTCCAAACGGATATTTTCACAGCAAGATAACGATTGAGAAAGGAAAAGGGCAACCAGTCGAGCGATTTACCAATCCTTTATAAAGAAAAAAGTAAAAATAAAATATATAGAAGAAAGACTTGGCTTTGAATAATCGTTTCTACAAAATGTTGTGGTATCAAGCGGAAACTTTTTACAGTTTTCTCTCAAACGGGTTAGAATTTTTATATATATATATATATATAATTCTTTCATATATGTAGGTTTATCTTTAATATATCTCTTAATAGTCTACACATCTCTACTAAAATTTCTTTTAAATAATTTAAATATTTTTATAGAAATATATTAATAAAACAATGTTAATTTTCGTGTAAAATTAGATTTTTTTTTCTAGTATTTCTGACATTTAACATTTTATATAAGATGCAGAACTTTATAGAAAAGAAGAGAAGAGAGAAGAAGGATGAGGGAAAAAAAAATCTCTAAATTTAAATTAAGGAATCTTACTTTTCTTTGTAAACAACTCTTATATGAAATCTTCTTTTTCACATCCCACTGAGAACTTTTTATTTTCGGAAACACTCTTTGAATTAATGTTTTTTTAAAAGTTCTCTCTCTTTGAGGAGAAGATATAAAAATTGTAATCAACTAAAACAGAATATCAAGAAGAGCTGAAAGAAAATATTTAGACAGAGGAATTAACAAGCTGAAAAAATTCTTTTTCTTCTTCTTTCAAAAATTTTTCTCTTTTTTTTCCCCTTTAAATTCAACTCATAAAGTAAGTAGTTATGATTAATGTTAAGTCTTTCGTCAAGTTAAAAAGTAAAGCAATTGAAGAATCCTAAAAGTCAATTCTTAATCTCGAATTTTTTAATGTTTTAA
>NW_019388593.1:0-6625 GCF_000671375.1 Centruroides sculpturatus
ATCTCTTTAATAAAGATTAGTAATGTAATATCACAAAATATGCAAATTAGACATGAAAACCGCACTGCACAAATTCTCCCTTCCAACTTAAATCTAAATATAGAACGATCACGTGACCGAATGCTAACACTAATTTAAAGAAATATGGTTAAAATTTAATGTTTGTGTACAAATTAATTATAATTATTAAATAATAATTATTTAATAATGCTTTTATCCATTTTAAGTTCATATTGTAAAAATTAAGCTATGTAATATGTCTTTGCCTTTTATTATTTAGAGTTATCGAGTATCTTACTGTAAAAACAGTAAGATACTCGAGTATCTTACTGTAGTAAACAGAAACGAAGATAAGATATTAAATATAAACAGCACAACACAATAATTTTTACGTAATTACAGAAAAAAACGATTTATATCAAAGATGGGACCAGGGCCATGGGGTAGATTTTCACAGTATGATGCATGTCTTCGAAATGCCACCCCTTAAATGTTTTTTCTTTAAAATAACCTACGGTTGTGATTTTTTTAAAACTGCACAAAATGTACGAATACTATTTTTATTTTGAAAATATAAACTACTATAAAATATTGATATCAACTATATAAAATTCTCAGAACTACAACAGTATTCGAATACAAAGTAATTAAGTTATTTTGGCACAAATTATTTAAACATCCATAGGTTTCATAGAATATGGTAGCATTCTGGATATATCTGATTTACTGATTTAAACACAGCACAGCCACTCACTACTTCTTAAGACAAACTAAAGTTAAAATCAAATGTCAATAATTTAATCTCAAAGCAGAACTATACAACACATTACACGTGCAGTTGTCTTTTATGATAATTGCCGCCTCAGTTTTTAAAAGCGGCCTCGCGTTATATTACAAACAAAAACAATAGCTTTGCACAGTCACGTGAAAAGCCTTTGGCGAGCACTCGCCACACAATGCACCTGCACCATAATCAAAGGGTACCGAAAGCATTTAGGCAGAGGCGTGCGATAAATCATAAATCGTATACATCAATATCGGAATAACGTAGACCAATACAGAAAAGCGTTGTGTAAAAATCTTTAATCATTGAATGGTTCAAATAATATTTTGATTTCTCTGCTTATGCCGCCCCCTTACGGTGCCACCTGACGGGCCCGCCTCTCTGCATGATAGCACGGCACAGCCTGGATGGGACGAATAAGCTGGCATCCCTCCAACATAGCTTATAATTCATTGTCATTTTTTGTTTGGTTGCTATTTTGACTGTTTTTTTTTGTAAAAGATAATGATTTAGGATAAAAGTATATGTTCTTAGTGAAGAAAGATAAAAGTATCGAAATGTAATATTCACACATGAAAATATTCATATATTTCGATGTTAGAAATCTATATTTTTTCGATATTTGAAATAATGTCATAACAAAAATATTAGATATAGGATATATGGGCCATAAACATCTTTTTCTGCCAAATAAATTAGAAATTAAATAGTTTTATTTAGGAAAATTAAATCGCAAATAACGCGTTGTTTACCATATGGCAAATGGTCTATCGTCTTACCACAGGTGGGTCCAAGTAACAAAGTTGGTGCTTCCTTTGTTTTCCCTCTGTTTACAAGTCAACACCTTACAAGTGGTATATTACCCGAACACATGTGGTCCAATTGATAAGATCACGCTTTTTTTTCCCCTCTCTGCTAAAAGGTCAATACTTTACAGACTTATTTGCATAACCTGTCAAGGGAAGCGACAGTAGGCCTATATAAAGCCGTTTGCCGCACTGCTAAACTAATCAAAGCAACATGCCAAAGGCAATTTCAAACGAAGTAAGAATGTTAGTTGTCAGGCACCATGAGCAAGTTGTAACGCAGCAAGAAATTGCTGCGCTGTTTGACATATAAACAAGAGCTGTTTCCCGAATTTTAAAATTGCACCGGGACACAGGCTCTGTGTCGCTGGTAAAGGCACCGGGTTGTAGGAGAAAGACAACAGATGAAGAGGACGCTCACCTCCGAAGCAGCAGCGAGGTGAGCCCGTTCAAAACAGCTTTGACGCTTAGAATGGAGTTGAATTTAAACGTGTGTACATCCACAGTGAAACAAAGGTATGTAACATTAGTAGTATAATACTGACACTTCCATCGAAATATATTTCGATAGAAGTGTCAGTATTACAGAAATACAACTGTGTTAACACGTTCTTGCATGTACAGAAATGTCGGAAACAGGATAATATACCTCGTATATATTTGTTTTATTAATAGATTACAACAATTCAACCTTCATGGGAGGCGAGCTGCAAAAAAAACAGCTGCTGACGGTCCGAAAAACCAATTCAATAGGCTGAGCTTCACCCAGACCTATTGTGGATGGAGCATGGCCGACTGGTCTGCTGTCATCTTTAGTGACGAGAAAGTATTTTGTTCCAAGAACAGCGGGATGGAGATGTTTCTGTTTTTGTACATATTTGTGGTAAGAGAACCACTTTGTTATTTTGTAAATATGTGTGTTGTAAATATGTGTTTTGTTGTAAATATTTGTTTCTTTTTTAAGTTTAATAAATGTAAATAGCCATTTCTTATCTGTGTGTTTTTCTAAGAAGTCATAATAACGTTGCACAATTAAGCGTTATAGTTATTATAACTGTTACTTGGCATTAATATGCATTGCTGGCAGATTGGTCGCTTAGATATATTTGTTATCTATGATTCGCGATTCGGATATAGTTCGGTAACGATTCACGGCCAAAACGGTTTATGCAGGGTGTGACCTACAGGAATGTCCAATCATGCAAGTAGAAGAAGGTGTGGGTGACGCCTTTTAACAAATCGTGTTCAAGGAAATTTACCAATGTTTTATTGGATAATAACAAACCAATACACTTCGTGTTTTATCTCTCAACTTGAAAAACTTAATCAGTAAGCAATAAAGTGATGAGATTGCGAAAAGGGGAGGGGAAAGCAAATTCAGAAGGAAAAAGTGATGAGAAGAAAAACGTAGGTTTGGAAAAAACTGAGGCGTGTCACCTTTGCAGTTGAACTCGTTTACTTAGAAAAACAAATTGAAATCTTAAGGAATGGGTCTCGCCGAAGTAACATATTAGTTCCAATTTCCTGTCGTTGCTCACCAATTGATTTCTATGTCCAAGTAATGGGAGACTAGATCAGTTCCACAGAAAGGCCACTTTTCAATATTTATGACCAAAATGTAAGAATGAAGGTTTGATTACCTGGTTTGACATTCGTGAACATTACAAATCGTGTGTTCCTAGAGTGTAATTAGAACCCGAAAGTAGTTGATGGCGATAATGTGATGTATCACTCTTAATTATCCAATGTAAAATTTTTATTTTTATTTTATTTCAAAACACCATAAGATTGTTTCCAATAGTTTAATCCCTTCATTAGAAAGCTTCTTTTGAAATCACGAGCTGAAACACGTATAGCCATTAAGTATTTAAAAAATATTCATTAGAAATTTAAAAAAGTGTATATATTTATTATTTGTAATACGTCGAAAATGGTTCTTGAATGACATCTTTCCTGAATAAACAACTTTAGAGGCAACTTCACGCCTGCAGTGATGACTTTTTCGTAGAAAGTCTGTGATGCAAGTAATGTAGATTTTCATCTGTAAATTTTTCGTCCGATGGAGATTATTTTTTAATAAAAATAAGATTTACAGATGAAAATCTACATGTATCGTCACCAGGGAGCAGCTTTCATTAAATCTACATACTCCAGCGCTTCTTTTTAGTAGACAAAAACAATATCACCCCAAACGAAGGTATGATAGATGCAAGAAAGACGTCTGAATGTCACCAGTTCCTTTTTAGAAATTATTTGTAATTATAATTGGATATATATTTTGTGTTTTTTAAAAGGACTTTTTAAATTTCTGGCAACAAGTAGCCTAAAAGGAAAGGTCTGTTGCGAAGAATGTGTATTGTCTGGAACACAGAAATAATAAATGGTGGTCCTTTATTGGGCAGACTGTCTTTAATTTTATTAAGGAATAACATAGTCTTGAAAAATCAACTGATGCCCCTGTGCCTGAAACGCAAGGTTTTTGATCAGTGTGTCTTGCCAGTTCTCACTTATGGATCAGAAACTCGGACTCTTAGAAAATCAGAGATCCAAAGACTACAGACTACCCAAAGGAACATGGAAAGGTGTATGCTTGGCATAACAAGGAGCGATCAGAAACGTATAACGTGAATCAGGAAAATGACAGGAGCTACCGATATCATCGCTAGAGTAAAATCCCTCAAGTGGCAGTGGACTGGACATATTGCAAGAAGAACTGACCACCACTGGACATCTGAAGTTCTTGATTGGATACCAAGAGATTGAAAACGACCAAGAAGACGTCCTCACCCTCGGTGGGTTGATGAGATCAAGAGGCATCTTGGCACAACATGGAAGCGAAGTGCTCAACGCAAAAGATTGTGGAAGAGGCTTGGGGGACCTTCATTTTGCAGTGGATTGATAACGGTTAATGATGATGATGTCTCTATGATGACGATCTATTTCTACGTAAAAATTGAAAGTGTCTGTAGAAGTAATTTTTTAAATAATCCTTTTTCGTGATAAAGTTTTAATACTTATTACTATAATCTAGATATGTTAATCCTTAAATATACTTGTATATTGGGCTACAAGTATAGCCTATATTATATATACTTGCAGCCCAAAACTACTTAACTTCTTTCAATGCGGCCTGGAGAAACAAAAAGGTTGGACACCCCTGGTTTAGAACAAACAAATGTCGACTTAAATGTGGAGCAGGACTATCCCTGACTACATAGCATCGCTTCTACTCAAGACCAAAACAATGATATCTCAATTTATACAGACGGGTCAAAACAAGAAAACAACGTAGGATGTGCTTTCATTTTATGTAACCACCGAAATGGTACGTCTCACAGATCGGCCTATAAACTAGGCCTTCATTGTTCAGTGCCGCAGGCGGAAATTCTGGCCATAGCCAAAGCTATTGAACATGTCTACTCTGATTGGTTTTCTCCGAACAAGACAATAACAATTTATACAGATAGCACCACAGCGATCCAGTCAATTTACAACCTCAAGAACAGAAAGAGAAATATCCTTAAAATTCACAAACTTATCACGACTAACACCCATAACCATAACATTTCGTTCAGCTGGGTGCGCGGACATTCCANGAATGAAAAAACTTCACCTCATCCTTTGCCATGACTCAGATCTTAACTGGTCATGGCAATTTTAATGTCTATCTTAATAGATTCCATATTCTTGACTCTGATGTGTGCTACTGTGACAACGTCTGTCGACAGGAAAGATTCTTCAGATCAGATTCTTTTAATGAAACATACAAAAAATTAGTACATACTTGGCGCCATTTACACACAGCCAAGTGAATCCAGAAACAAAGAAAGTAAATACAGTGAATAAATGTAATTAAAATATTATATAAAAAAATAAAAGAATTGGTAAAATAAATTAAGTTACAAATAATAATATTCAAAATACTACAACACAGTACATAAAACTATATACAAAAAATGCAATACATAAAATTAAATACAAGAGAAACATTAAAACACATTGGTGTAACTTGAGGAAATACAGTAGAGCGTCGTTTATCCGAATCAATTGGAACTGGGGTTGTTCGAATAATTTATTTTTCGGATAACCGATTATGTACGAAAAAATATATTAACCTATCTCATGTTGAAATTTTTCTTCGTTGCGTGTCGCTTTGCGTTGAATATTCTTCAATGTTAAGCCTAACGAAAACGTTTTAAAATAAGAATCGTGGCTATTGTATCGTTAAAAATTATTTTTTTATTTTGTACAAATAAAATAAATATATTGAAAAATATAAAAACCAAAAAAAAATACTTTAGAAGTTGATCTAGTATCAAAAACGTTCGATTCAGCAGGACACACAGTCCTCAGAAAAACACCACACAAAAGTGCCAATGCTGCCAGCTAAAATACACACACCCACAAAAAATATTGAAGTAGCCCAAGATATAGCCAAAGATTGTAGCGCCACAGCACTAGCAAAAATTAAATTTGCCGACTGGAATGCTTTCGAATAACCGACTTTCGGATAAACGACGCTCTACTGTACAGTACCTCACTTAATATATGATAAATTCTATATTATCAAAGTTACCTCGCATTCTTCAATTTGTACTCAAACAATTGTGTTATGTAAGGTCAATTCTATTTAAGTATTTTATCCTTTCTTCAAGATATGTAGAACATATTTTGTCCATTGTACTGTGATTATGTTTTTGTTTGTTTTTCCTTAGGCATTTTGCACATTTTGGTGTTTCATGTCTTTTGGTACAGTCTTTAACCCTTTAGTTCTTCGGGCAAGTTACATAGAGTTACAGAAAACTCAATCCTTTCGGCCCCCCAATTTTTTTTTGGATTTTTGCAATGTTTTTTGCAACATTAAAAACGCGATTTTAATTTACCTTTAACGACGCACGGTTAACGCTTAATTGTTTTTCAATGGGATTTTTTTTATCAAATTTAATTCATCGTTCTAAAGTTCTAGGGCATGGATTTTCCTTCGGTAAAGTTATTTAAAGCTACTTTCTGATGTCAAAAACGACCTCCAATAGTT
>NW_019388594.1:0-6591 GCF_000671375.1 Centruroides sculpturatus
AATCCGGATAATGGAGGTTCTACTGTATTTGGAAAAATGAATCACTAGAAATGATCATTATGTTAAAAAATTAAATATATATGATTAAAATAAATGATTTTTACTAGTATTTAAAATTGCCACATTATCCTATGTATTTCTAAACTAATTTTATAAAAATGGAAGCCTTTATCAATTAAACCTTGTAAATAGGTGACATTTTGAGAAACTCTTTAATAGGAGAGAGTGACAAATAAACGTGACTGAAACTAGTTTATTTTTTATCAAAATTGTCACAGATAAACTATATCAGGTTATAAAGGTGAAATTAAGACATTTCAATTTTTTCTAGAACATTTGATTTGGGTATATTAGTAGAGTAGCAAGGGGATTTTATCACATATTTCATTAAAAATAGGCATACCAGAAATGTCAGACAATATGAAACTTTTAAAAGCACACATTTGCATGCTGTTGCTATATCACTTCAAAAATGGTCATAGCACATTGCAAGGCATGAGGAAAGGACACAATCATCAGACTGACCTGCTACAATTGGTCAAGAAATTGAAGAGTGCAGATTTCTCACTTCAAGATGAAAATTGATGACAACATTCTCCTGCAACTGATAGACAATAATCTGCAGTGACCAGCAGAGAATTGACAAAGTTTAATACCACCATAACAATGCACCATCACATACAGCAAAGATGACCTCAGAGAAGCTCACCAGACTGGGTGGGAGGTTCTGCTTCATCCACCTTACCGCCCAGACTTATACCATCTGACAACCATCTATTCATGCCCCACAGAACCATATTGCCAATATTCAGTTTGATGACAATGCCCATGTGAGAAAGATGTACAAGACTTTCTTCAAATACAAACTCCAGCTATTCTATGCTCACAGGATTGAAAGTTTGCAGCAAAGGTAGTGAGATGTGATTGATATTGATAGTGATTACCTATAAGACTGAACTGTAATCATTGTTAATTGTCAATAATCATTGATACATTATTTATGGCTGGTACAGTGACATTTACATTGCTTAATACAAGATATGCCAGAAAGGTAAGATTACTTCTAGGTGTTCATTTCCAATGTTTTATGCCCAATATCTCTATAACTAAAGAGAATTGACCATGCCATTGTTACCTCAAAACCATTTTGTGATCAGAAATCCACTCTTGTTTTTTTTTGTTATTTTGTTCTGATGCATCCTGTATGTGCATTTTTAATTATTTTATATGGTGTTTTTATTGTAATAGCATTTTTATTCTTTCAAAAATCAAGAGTTTTATTCATTATTTAGATTCAGAAAGTATATAATAATGGAAAAGTTATTGTAAAGATTAATCCTTTAAACTTTATGAGTTACATATAGAACCAAACCTGATATACTTTATTAATCAAATGATACAGCTGGATTATTATTGGGCTACAGTATGGTAATTAATTAATATAACAAACAATTTGGACTAGAAGTATCTGGTCAAGCTGCTATCTCAGACTTCAGGAATTTCTAAAATTTGATGATAATGATGTATTTTTTTGTCTAAGATTTATAATTGATTTAATTATTATAAATATGTATGGTGTTTTAAAGGTAAAATAAAATTTACATTTTCCAAATGTAAAAATATTTTATTTTACATTATAGCACATCCAACATGCCTTCAGTTCACACCAAATATGACAAACTCAGTCAAAAAATACAGATGGCAGTGTATTGAATGCAAGTCCTGTGGTCTCTGTGGCACATCTGATAACGATGTAATTATTTTTTATTTTATATGAATTTATAATCCATTAATAATAATAATTTAATTAATATGTATGGATATAATTTTTATTTAAGGATCAGTTATTGTTCTGTGATGATTGTGACCGGGGCTATCACATGTATTGTCTAAATCCTCCTCTCTCTGAGCCACCAGAAGGTTAGTATGTATAATTACTTTTATCAGTTTAGTTTTATAATATATGTTGAAATATTTTTCAATTTAATATAGGTTCATGGAGTTGTCATTTATGCATTGAAGAATATGGAAAGAAGTGACCTTTACTACTATACAAAAATACCATTCCGTCGAGAGCCTTAAGTAATTCATTTGTCATTACTATTTCACTAAGGATAACTATTCATCTGTGACCGGCGGCATACCTAGAAATTCTCCTGGCCGCTAAAATGTCAATGTGTATTTGTGAATTCTGTTAGATCCAAGAAACGTTTTATATATTATTTTTGCTGCTTTGCGCAGAAAGTTTTAAACAGCACAAAAATAACAGTTTATATTTATGTGTAAGTCTGGTACTTACTAGTTTTAATATTTTATCCCAAAAATATATGCTTTAATCATTTCCAAAAAAAAAAAAACAAATTAATATTGTATTGCTATAATAAAATAGGCCAACTGAGCCATACATGATTAAAAATCGTTCAGGGTTCCTTTTAGAATAGCAGAAATTTTATAATGCTAAAAAATTAAAGAATACAATAAGAATTGAATACCTATGTATTTGTTATTTTGATTTACTTTTATTTAATCTTCTACTTTAAAATATTGCTAATCAAATGAAAACAAATAAAATTAATTTTCATATATTTTTTTACTTAAAAGAACATTATTTTAATTATAATTTTAAAAATATTAACTTTTTATTTGTAAGTTAGCTAAAATGCTTGATTTTCTTTGTAATATTGCAGAAATCAAGTAAAGTCATTTCCTGTTTAATAAATAGAAAATGGCATTAAAATATTAAAAAATAGCCTTTTATTCTATTTTCCAATTAGAAGATATGATGTGTTTTAGAAGCAGTATCTGTTGATGATACGATATACCTAGTTATCATTACAGTTGACAGTTCTAAAAAACATTATATTTACTAATTGTGAAATGTACTTTATAATTGTTTTAGCATGTTACAAATTATATCTGCTATACATAAAAATTTGTCTATTTTATTAATAGAACATTATTGTCTCTTAATATTTTGAGCAATACATATATTAATATCGTCAGTTTGAATTCTCTTAATATCGGATTAAATATGATTTTATGAGCATGTGATTAAAGTTATGTCATTTAGAAGAATGCTTGTCTAATGTTTCCTGAATTTCTTAGTAATCAATGAAAGAACAAAGAGTTTCTATCATAAAAGCAAGAATATATAATTTTAAATTATTAAATATACAATGCCATCTTTAGAGCAGTGTTTTCCAATTTTATTTAGATGTCACACAAACTATAGATTGCAAGATTTTGGTGTCAAATTTGAAAAACTGTTACTCTTTTTATCATTATTGCATCATTATTTTATTTTGTGGGTATAAAAAAAAATCAGATATTTATTTCAGATCTTTTTACAAAATATATTTTCTCAAATAGTATTCATTCTTGCTTATTTTTTGTATTAAAACATGCAGCAGAATTGACAAAATTGAAACCTTAACAATAGTCAAACTATCAAATACATTGTTGAAAATTTTAAATATTCTTCAGAAAATACAAAATTTCACTAAATTGAATTAAATTGCCTGATAAAATGTAAAATTTAATATTGATTGTGACAATTTTTTCTGAACATTAAATGTAATAAATCATTAAATTTTTTGTAAATTTAATGATTTATTTCATTTATTCAAGTAAATAAAAATGACACAGAAAAATAAAAGATGAATAATAAGATATATAAAAAACAAATATTTTCATAAATGCACCAAAAAATTGTAGTTTTCTTCTCAAATGAAAATTCTATCATTAAAAAAAAATAAGATTCAGAAATTTATTATTATTATTATTATTTATATTTTTTTTTTAATTTCTGGCGATTCACTTATAAGCTCTTTCAAAGTACACCAATNCACTTATAAGCTCTTTCAAAGTACACCAATGTGCTAAGCATATTACTTGGGAAACACTGCTTTAGAGCAGTGTTTTTCAACCTGTGGGTTGCGACCCCAGGGGCATCGCAAAGCCTTACATTGGGATTGAGGGTAAAAGAAAAAGACAAGTGTTTGTAGGTCCTACAGTACAATGAAAAAACTACAATTTCAGTGAGTAGGCTATACCTGTTTATTTTAAGTATAATTGGTTTTTCAATGGATATTTAGGTCTGAACAGAAAGAAAATTAAATACGTAGTTTTTAAAATCACTGATATAGTTTTAATATGGCCCTGGGGGGTTGACAGAAGTTTTTAACTTGTAAAGCGGTCGCTTATTCAAGAAGGTTGAAAAACACTGCTTTAGAGGATTCAAACTATAATAAATTTTGTTTCAAATATACCTATGTAGACAATCTTTATCTGGGAGAATATATGTTAATTTGGGAATAAAATATTATTTAGTTAATTAATATAATTCAAAGTAGAAATTATTGAATTGATGTTACAATATCATTTTTTCTCAAATACAGAATTAAATATATTGTCTGATAAATGATATATTTGGCAATAGAGATCCATTATCCAAAAAACTTAAAACTTAGATGCTATAACAGGTAAGAAAAATGGGATGATTTGGGTAAATTTTATTTTTTAAAATTGTATAAAGATTTATTCGACTGAGAAACAAAAGCATTGTTATGTGTTTTGATAGAATAAACTATTTAAAAAAGCAAATTTTATCATTACAGAGATTTAAAAAATTGCTGAGAAATATTTTGGTATGTTTCTACAGATCTAATTACAGTATACAAAATTGTAATAGATTATAACGTAAAAACATCAACTTGATGTTAAATTTTGAAAGTCAAAACATACCATTTTCTGTATCATAATTCTGTTTTTTAATCCATTATTAGAATTAATAAGTGTTAATGATATGAAAATCCAAAATACAAGTGTCTGTAAAGATAATATGGTTATCATTGATGCCAAATCCAATAATGACAATCAAATCCATTGATTTGGTCATTGCAAGAATCATTATTGGGTATCTCAAAATTTTTAAACATTAAAAGATGAATTGAAATTATCAAGTTATATATAGATCTGGCATGCATATATTAATTAGTATTTACAGTTGAAAATAGTCAACTACGTTAGTAGTTGCTCTAGTTTAGTACTGTGTACAGTATAACCATGTTGATACATTAATACCGTGGCCCCCACGTGATGACTGACCGGACCCTAGTCGGGGGCCCAGTATGAAGATGGCCAGCTTGTATTTTTTGCTTTGCTTAGATCTTGTTGAGTTCAATTTAACGCTTGACATAGTTTAATTAATATTCTAAGCTACTATTAACTTAATACAACAATCATAAAAGTATAAAAATTACCTTTCTGAGTCACGAGGAAAGGTGAATTTTATCAGAATTTTTCCGTTTACAATTATGGCAATTGACAGACGAACAATATCTTTCGTGAGATTTTGCCAGAGGTCTTTCAGTAAACTGGCAAATTCACTGAAGAAACTCAACTGGTCAGGAGTGTTAAATAACCACGTTTTGTGCATTGAAGATGATTTAGCTAAACACAAATTTTAGTGACGTGATCGAAAAATTTACTTTGGCAAAAGCCAGAAAATTTACTACGAAATAATTTAATCGATAGTTTCTTGGGTGTGCTTTGTTTTTCAATTTCTGCCATTCTTTCAGTTCTTGTGTTAGTTCCTATTTTGTTTTTGTTTTTAACGTGTTCGTCATTGTAAAATTTCTCGGTGTAATTCCTCTATTGTCTCTAATAAATCTAGTCTGTTTTTGTAAATGCGTGTTTAATTTAATGGAAATAATTTTTTCATTTAGCTGTCTTATATCCCAAAGCGGCCGCGTGGGCCGGTTGGTTAGGTCCCTCGCCTCACACCGCTAAGAAGGAGATGGGCTCGCCAATGATCCTGGTCTGGGGGCCATGATTAATACTTAATTTCCTGCAGCAGAGTGATTGCATCATAACTCAGTATAAGAAACTTAGGAATTCAAAATAGATCGCTAAATTAAAATGCTACTCGAGAATAGCGATAATGGCTATAATTAAAGATTTGGTATTAAAAACAATTTTGAACTTATGAAATATGATACATCTTAAATGTATAATTCAGGGCTGTGGAGTCGGAGTCGTGGACTTTTGATGTTTTAGCCTTTTTACTTACCAACTTGTTATGTATATAAAACGGAAAAGTATTGGAATCGTGTCAAATTTGACCCTCCAAGTTTTTTTTGCAAATCTACACGTTTGGAGACCTCCCGAACCCCTCGAAAAAGTCAATAAAGGGGAAAAATTCGCGCGCGCGCGCGTGTGTGTTGGCGTCTAATTTGTTTAATTTCTTTATTTTCTGTTCTGAGATATTAAACAATATCTCAGAACGGTCAATATCATTAAGATTAAGAAACGAAATGTAGCACTATAGCCTGCGTATAAAGGGGCATTAATACTATTAAATTTTGGTTCTTAATTAAAGGTCGACGGGGTGAAGACAAAAGTGGTCGTGTCATATCTCTTAATGAATATTTTACTCGTTATTACCGTTCAAAATTTAAAAAAATAAGATAAAACTCGTCTTTACCCTCAAAGTAAGCTTTTTTGCCATTTTATAATAGTACAGTAAAACCCATTTAGATGTTCTCGCCTAAGATGTTAGAATGTATATGGGGACACGATTTAGTTCAACCA
>NW_019388595.1:0-6541 GCF_000671375.1 Centruroides sculpturatus
TACTTACAAGGTAAGTATTACCTTGTAAGTATAAATAATAACACTGCAAAAGTCAAATAATTGCGTAATAATCTGCTACGAAATAAGAAATATTTGAACACGTCACTTGGTGGCACCAACCGGTCTGAGTCGCCGTTCGTAAATACAAAACATCCGGGTGTCTCTGTGTGCATGGAGATTCGGGTGCTTCGTCGCTCGGTTCGGAGTGGGTAAGTAGTTTCCATCTTGCCCTCCCTTCCCCTACATATTTATATATTGACTGTGTCATTACTTAGAGGAGTCTTTTAGCTTTGGAATAAAAGGTTTCTACGTTCTATCTTTATTAGAACTCTACTTATTGAATCTTTTATTGAATTTCCGGGTCTCTTTCGGTACAACTCCAACTCGGAGTTGGAGTCGGATGGTAAGGAAGAGTCGGAGTCGGTAGATTTTTACGCGACTCCACAGCCCTGGGATAAAGTGAGAAATACTGTATTTAATATAAGGAGCACTTTTTTTACCAATTTTTCGGCACTGTAAAAATGCCACGAGTCATACATTCGAGTAATGTTTTCCACAACATTTTAAAGATGCGGTGCCATTCATAGGTACAGTACTGTACTCTACTTCTGCCTCTGTCATTTCGAATATTCTGTCACAAGGAAGTAATTTTCAAGCCATTTTTACTTAATTGTCAAAGTTTAACAGAATATTCCGTCAAGTAATGTTTGATCGATACTGTGAAATGAGCCGAGAGTCATAAATTACCAGTTAAGATTAATTTTCTCACAAGTCGAATATTTCAGCCATATCTGCACAAAGAAACACTAGGCGCAACCTCGAGTCATTTACCCTGCATCAAACATTTCATCAATTTTAGCTTAGATTAGCATTGGCAATAACAATATGGAATCTCAAAAGGTATCGGAAGTTCGTGCTACACGAGCAAATCAGATTTCGTCCGGTGTTCTGAAGTGTTATGACGCAAAATTTAAACTTTTCGTCATCAAATATAACGTTTTAAACTTTTTTCCTCTGAAGACAGGCTAAAAAAAGGATGTGCGCCTTATATTCGAGCAATCATTTATTCCTGAAAATGGCTTCCAAAAATAGGGATGCATCTTATATTCAGATAAATACTGTATGTTTTTTTTAAAAAATAATTTACTTTTGACAAAAATTATACGTAAATTCATAATGATATTACCGTCGTAATCGAATTTTTCTCATTTCATTATTCTATTAAATGATTATCCTGTGTAATAATTATATATTAGACTAATGGGATAATAAATTATAATACTTTTTTTCGGAAGAAAAGGAAGAAATTATATTTTAACTTATAGAAAAATCATCCGAAAACTTGCTTTTGCATATTTATCTGAAAAATAAAAACATATTACAATAATATTTAAAGCATTGTCTCGTATAGTCGACTCCCCTATAACACTGTTGAATATTCCATTTTATGTGAATTCCATGTTGTACGAGTCACTTAGATTTTACAAATACGTGTACCGGGCTGTGAACGGCTCACGTATTTGTAAAATCTAAGTAACTCGTACAACATGGAATTCATATAACACGGAATAATCAACAGTGTTATAGGTGGTCGACTGTACTTTACTCCGTGATATGTTATTTTAGAATAAAATTATGTCTTTTCTTAGAAGGAAACGAATTATTATTTTATAATGTTTGAAGAATTTAAAGGATTATGCTAAATTCTTTTAGATTAAAAAAAAATTATATTTTGTAAAATTTGATCCATAAAACAATTCATAGACGTATAATTAGACATTATTAAATCATCTATTTTATTATTTCTGTTTTAACAGCGCGCAATTTCTTCCATATTTTGTAATACTTTTATTTAAGGTATGTATAATTTGAAATTTACTTAATCTAAAAGTAAGAAAATTCAGTTGAAATATTAAAATTTTTTTTTTATATATTAAAATTTAACAAAGATATTCTATTAATTGTAATTAATAAAAATATATTAATAGATTCTAAAAGAACTTTAATGTTTACATCCGTGTGATTATTTATTAATATATAATACATTAATGATCTGAATAGATCTAATTGTAATGAAATCAATAACTCCGGATGCATTATAACCAAACCCTATACGTTTAACTGTAACAAAACAAGATCGTTGTCTGCAATATATGTTATTGTTACTAGTTATTATATTCTAGAAATGTGCATCAACGTATGAAAACTTTAGTGCTTTTCGATAGAGATTTTAAACATTGTTTGCTAATCCTTTTTCCCATCTGGAATTTACTATGAGATTTCGAAGGGTATGAACTCTTGTTCCTTTTAATGGATGCGTAACACGCTTCCTCCTCCATTGGAATAGTTTGATAATTCGATTAAAAGAAACTTCTTAGAATTTGAATTATATAATTATTCTCATAAATATTAATTAAAATATATATCGAAGCACATTTGATAATTATTTTTATGTTAAAAAATTTTATATTAATTAATATTAGATAATTAGCAAACTATTTTAACCATAGATAAACTTTTACTAATGGTAATTTAATATAGGAATGAATAAAAATGACAGAAAAAAAAACATATGTAATAATTTAATTTTTAACAAAATTTCTTACGTTACAGTCAGAGTTCACCTTCTTTTAAAGTATAATTTTTTTTAAATGAATGATTGTATATTTCTAGTGTGTCATCTGTATCAGCGCCAAAGCAACAATGCAGACATTTCCATGCGGTCATAAAGTAGTCTGTCGTAAGTGTTTCGTCCGAACCATCCAAATGGCAGTTTCGCAGAGAGTTCTGCCTCTCAGGTGTGTTATATGCAGAGCAAAAATACTTCGACTCAAACAGTCCGCTCCAGGTAAAGTCCATCATCTTCCGTCCTCCGCTATCTACAAGAATGCGCGCCCTATAGCATCGGTACTTCAAGAGACGAAAGATTTACCGGAGGCCATGTTGGATATTGCTAACAGTCCTATATTGCCACCTACTAAGTTCTGTCGTCAGAAACTTTGGAATAATAAAGTAGCAGATATACCTCAACCCATATCTCCGGCTGCTCCTACAGTCGAACGCCAAGTATACAGTAGATCAAATAGATACAGTCAAGCTGCTCCTGCTTACGTTCACCAGAAACGACATCACCACAATAGGCAACCCATCAGGAAACCATCTGCGCTTCTTCCCATACCAGAATTGGAAGAATTCGATCTGTTAGAAAGTAAAGTCGCAAATCGTATCACNTTTTTTTTTTTTAATTTTATAATTCAGAAATTTAGAAACTTCTTTAATTAAGTCAGTATCGTCGGGGTCCAACAAGTCGTTAAGTCACAGAATTTAATTGATTAATTCGAAATTTTTGACAATATTAGATAGATGTAACTATATAAATTTTCGGTAAAGTGGTCCTGATACGAATAAATTTAATTATTATTACATTATATAAAGGTAAATTAACTAAAATAAAATTATTAATTGAAGGAAAATAAACTTAGATTTTGATAGGAACCATAACAATTATCTGATATTTTATATGGAAGGCAGTTATAAAAGTGAAATGTTATTAATATTTTATAAAGTTATAACGCTTATAAATTATATATTTATTGTATTGGCAATGTTTAGCTATAACTTTTGTAGGAGATTTGGAGCCAAACTTTAAGAAAAAAAAAAAAAAATTCTATTATTTCTTCCAAATGACCTCTTACAGTATTCTTTGGTAGTAAAGAAGTTACTAATAAAAAGGAAATAGTTAATAATAAAGATATAAAAACATTTTATATAAAATTTCAGAGGCTAGTTATTGCCAGAGGGTCAGGAATGAACAGTTGTCTGTGACCACGTTACTTAGTTTAAATGTTAGCAAAGGAATTCGATCGATTTTGATTAGATTGAAATTACACATTCTTAAAAATTTTAATTACAATACTTGTATATGAAAATTACTGATTAAGTATAGGTCTATTCATTAATTTACTACTGTATATGCCATTGTAGCTACATTATATTAATAACTTATGTAGCAAATAAAAATGTATATAATTGTTAAATAAATAATTTGATTATATAAATTGTATAACTGAATATAAAAACCCTATTATTAATTAATTGTTATACAATTCTCACATGAAAAATATTGATTAATTATAAAGAAAACTGTTATAAAAGTATACAAGGTAATAGCTTTAACAGTTTTATATCCTTTAAAAAAAAAAAAAGTATTTGTAAAAAGAAAAACTATTGATTAACTATAGATATATTATTAAATGAATAAAATAGTCGATTAATTGTATTTTTTACTGGATAATATTATTAATTATTCAACAAGTTTCTCGTGTAATAAAATAAACACGTATTATGAATAAAAGTGGAAGTTTTTACCATAGAAATTTTATTCAAAACAGTAAATAACACGAATTAAGATAGTGAAAAGCCTGTATTTTATAAAGCTTTTGTTAGTTACCTTAACAATAGTTATAAATAAATAATCTATTCGTTAGTATCGATCAACAGTTTTTAAAAAATATATATATACTCTTTTACGTTACGTGCTTACATTACGAATATTTTTATTACAATGTTTTTATATTCAAAATATATTTTTAAAAACTTCCGAAATAAAATTCTTTTATTTATTACATAAAATAGATCATAATTTATTAACATTTGAAACAAATAATAGTAGATTTTGACATAAAATATTCAGTTTTAGTGATTAATATAAAATGCATAACTATGTTCTTATACATGATTATTATTTTTATATAAGGCACGAATTAAATTCTCTATAAAAATAAGGAATACATACAAATTTTTTTAACTTTTTACTAGTATAAATTGAGATTTTTTTATGTTTAATACAAAGCAAATGTTAGAAAAATAACTTTATAATTAAAGAAAAAACAGAAGACAGAATTCAAATTTAGTCATATTTTGTTATCTTAATAGTTCGTGTGCTTAACATATGTTTACAAAACTATTAAGTTTAAGCAAATAATATTACTATATATCAATAATTATATACAAATAGTTGAGAAATAGAATTAAAATATTTATCACTTATTCCAAATAAATGTTATAATATTCTAGTTTACTGTTAATATTAAATCCGCATTCCTTACATCATTAATTGTTCATCAATAACATTATACAACTCGGCAATTTCTTTGTAATTGTCCGACGAAATTCAACCTATTCCTCGTCATTTTACCAGTGATGACCGTGGTGATGACGGTGATGATGGTGATGGTGATGATGACGATTATCGTGCGTCAAAGAATCTATCACCGCTTCTGTTGCCATACCTAATGCAACACCAGCTGCAAATCCTCCTCCTCCTCCTCTATGATTCTAAAGAACAAAATTTAATTAATAAATTGAAAGTTGAACACAAATATTTGTTTATATTACCTCTCTTTCTTCTACGATTACAGTTGTTGTGGGAGCCGAAGGAGGTACATAAACAGGTGGGGGTGGAGGTTGGACAACTCTTTCTGTTACCGTAATAGTCTCTCCACAGCGATTCTCTTGTATAACCACATCAGTCCTAGTTACTGGAGGATACGCTGGATAACCAACAGGGGGATTTGTGTAAGCAGGTTGAGCAGGGTAAGTTGTAGGATAAGAGGGTTGACCATAAGCAGGTGGATAATTATTGGCAGGATAGCCTCCCGGATAATTAGGATCTAAATGAAACAATCTCTCGGATCAATACTACGAAAATGCTAGAACACAACACTCTTACAAAAGCGCTGTTATAGGTAAATAATATTAAATACAACCAAATTAAACTAAATTTACAAACATTATTAATTATATAAAGAATTACGAGTAATTAATTAAATTAAATTAATTTACGACTATAAACGAAACAGTTAAAATCACTCACAACTCATATCGAGATCGTCGTTAAACTAATACTTATTGTTGCGTTATTCCTTTGAAATTTATACTGACGAGTTTCACAATAATTTGTTAATATTCTCATATCATTCTTATGCAATTCTTTTATATTTATACATATATTTTGATACGTAGATGACTCACCAATTGCTGAATAATATATAAAAAATAACAACACACATAATCATGTGACAAATATTATCGAAATTTATCTCAAGTATTAAGATAAAAGTAAGATTTGATTCAATTAACGAGAGTATTTTTAGTGAATTTTTAATGAATATGCCTTCCATTTTATTATTTTTAAAGTTATGAAACAGTTTATATTGTATTTACACTGAACTTCAAGAAGAATTTGCAGAATATGTTACAAGTATGTTTTCGTATCTTATTATTAAACCCAAAAATATTACTGATAAAATTTTTTATCATCATTTATATCTTTATTATCTATATGTAAAGATAAACTGATTTATATACTCCTTGGCATTAATTTAGTATTTTCTTTTCTTAATTTTATGTAGTTTTACTTATGGACCTACGTCCTATTTTTCAGTTTTTACATTGTTATTATTGTTTCTTCATATAATAATTGTTGAAAATAAAGTTACATTAGGACATTTATTTCTAATAATTATAATAAATGTAAAGC
>NW_019388596.1:0-3725 GCF_000671375.1 Centruroides sculpturatus
ATTTTTAAGTAAAAATGAATTAGTATTTAAAAATTTTTTTTTATCCATTACAATAATGGATAAATGTTTTTTACACAAAATTTGAAACTTCATATTTTTTTTATACAAAAACATAAATAAAAGTCAATCAATAATAAAAATACAGGTATCAATAGAATATTAGGCTAAATAGAAATATTTTGATGTTTTTTGGCTTATGATTCTAAAGAAACTAATGGGATATTAATATAAATTATTACTGTATTGGTTTCTGTGAATCAATAGATATTTTCATTTGTAAATGTAAAAAAAAGATCATATGAAATGAAATAAACTAATTGTAGTTTTTGTTAATGAAAAATAGATGTGTTTAATTTAAACTTTCAGTTTTAGATTTATTAAAAAAACATTTAATTTGACAATAAATTAATAAGCTTAGATTTTTTCAGTAGGGCTATTAGGAAATATTTTAGTTGTGATCTTTGTACAAATTAAAAATGATACACACATTAAACATTTATAAATACTATATATTTAAACTTGGAATGGTTAATAAGATACTAACAAAATTCATATATACCAGGGCTTCTTAAACTATGGGTTGCAACCCCATTTGGGGTCACTTAGCGAAATCTTGGGGTCGCAAGATTTTAATGCAAAATTTTGAAAATTATTTGTGAGAGTTTGAAAGTGAGGCATGCTTTTGTGTCATAAGTTTCGTGAGTTGCGCTTTGTGTCACTTCTGGTGCAGCGAGACAATGATTCAGCAACACTGATTGTAGTGTGATTGTGTGTTGTCGCTTTTCAGCATATTTAGTTGTCTCTGTTCCATTGTAACACAAGAGAGAACTGTGGTAGCACACCATTTTTGTTTTTGCAAATTTGTATATATCTTTATTTTATATTTTTGGGTCGCGAAAAAAATCACAATCATAAATAGGGTCGTGAATAAAAAAAGTTTAAGAAGCCTTGATATATACAAAAAATTCAAAAACAATGAATAGCCTAAAATTCCAATAGATATATATAAAAAATTTTAAAAGAAACAAATATAATCTGTTTAAAAATTATTATAAAAATAGAAGAACCGAAGAGCTAGCAAAATTTATCTTTACTTATAGACTATTCTGCAATTTTTTAAAATGTTCTTATGCTTTTAAAACCTTATTTATTTACAAGAAACTTGAGGAACTATGCCAAAAAAGAAACAGATTTAGCAGACAGACTGCACAGAAGAGGACACTCAATTCAAAATGAAGATTGTGTCAGAATTAAAAGCAATCATCTTTTGGCAGATGGTACTATGATTGATTTACACCATACTACACCTTTATCAGTAGTCATACAGACTGACACAGGAACTCATCTTTGAAGGAATTAAGACTTTAGCCAATTTTCTAAAAAATTTAATTGTGTAGTGCCTGAGTCTAAGCTCCTAGATACCAGTCAGCAGGATGGTCAAAATCAGGATGCACTAACAACAGTTGTCAGCAGATTGTCCTTGTGTTGCATTGTCTTATCCCATATGAACCAAAATGGATTATACTTTAATTTTATGCAGATAACCATGGGCTGTCTATGTTTAAAAGGCTATTTAAAAGCATATGCATGTTATGTAATAGGGCAGATTATATGTCAATTTTAGACAAAGGAAAACCTATTCAAGTTCATAAAGTCATTAAGATAATTTTTAGGAAATATGAAAATTCTTTTATGCTACAAGTATGTACATTTGCCATTGCAATTTTACCCAAAACTACCTTTCTTTAGTTCTTTCTTATTCAATTTTTGTATTCTAAATACATGCTTATATTGATATTATTAAACACTCCTACATGAATTTGTATCTTGAAAGCCAATTAATATTTGGTAGTTATCTCCTATTTATATTAAAAAGAGCTTGGCTGATAAAGACATATGATGCACTATAATAAGATATTATGCACATATAGTGCATATGTCTTAATCATGCTAATAAATTATAACCTCATTCCTCATTTTATTGTTACATAATTGTTTGGTCCCTATTTCTTAAAATTTAGCTTTTCTATAATACATATTTCATATAGGGTACAATGTATTATTGCTCTGTATTCTACAAACAACTCTACTAAAACCTAATACATTATATTACCAAAGCCAACTACTGTCATATGCTATCGGGCTAAATAATGGCTATAATATTAATAAATTTGTTTGGTAATTTGTTAATATTATAGCCATTATTTAGCCTGATAGCATACTGCAGTGGTTGGCTTTTGTATTCTACTTTTTAGTATTAGTAATCTAGGACCAATATCATAAACCTATAAAACTCAATATTATAAACCTATTATTGTGGAAAGAGAATGAAGATTGAATTAATGCCTAAATGTCCACAAGTTTTGTTGATGATGGTGGTTTTTTGCTATTTATTTTTCAATCTTTGCATTTTAAAACTTACTTTTTGTAGCTATTAAGTTAGTCACATTTATAATCTGAGATTAGCAAGTGTGTAAAATTCATATGTGCATATACTATTGGATTCTCAACCTTGTTGTAGCACAGGCACATTCAAGATTGCAAAAAATAGTGGTGGGCACAAATCGAATAAAAAAAAAAGTTAAATATTATGTCCTTTATTATAATATGCATTTGTAACATATATTTACTATAAAATACAGTGGAACCTTAATCCATTCCTGATGTTTGGACTTACACCAAATAGGATGTATACCGAACCAACTTTTCCCATAAGAAGTAACGTAAAAATGATTAATCCATTCTCATGTAAAAAAATGGCTGGCTTGAAACACCTCACTTTCCTGGCTAGTTCCTGCTTGATTTTTTATGAGATTAGCATGTATCTTTTTAACTTTCTCGCAAATAATTGCTTATGATATGCCGTCTCTAGCGCACTGTTTTTCAGTTATCCAAAGCAAAAGCAATTTCTCGACATGATCTAATGTCTTTGATCTCTGTTTAGAAATTGATTTAATCCCTTTCACAACGTTAGCAGATTTTATAATGTCTTTATTTTTTGTGATTGTCCATATTGTCGTTCTCAGAATACAGTAAACAACAGTTAAAATCTCGAACACGCGTGTCAACTTCGTATTTCTCAACAATTTCTTTTATCAGTTCCATTGTGATTCTACTCGTTTTTTTAGTTTTCTGTTGCTTTTTATTTGCCTTTTTGCAATTCATGATTAATAAAAATAATAAAATTTTTCTTACAAATTAAAATCAGAAGAAATTTAACAAAGTTATAAACTGTGGCATCACAAACGTTTAGTCTGGTCATTTTTTTACTTTTCATTTTAACTCTTTCTGCCCTGTGGGCACTAAGAGGGCCTCTTTATGCAAGCCTGTTATGGGTTCGGCCAGGTCCACAATGGGGCTGCCGGGTGGTGAGGATGGGGCCTGACATACAGATATAGATACAGATACAGATATTTATTGATCAATATGCCATATGGCATATCCCGGTGCCACTAAGTATTACCGGGTATATACAGGAAATTACATAGTTTACACTGAAGATTTCGATAACTAATTATTAACGTAAATAAAATTAATTAACGCGTGTACAATTATATATATGAGGTTATACACGCGTGCAAAACATTAATAAGTATTAATAGATAAAAATAAATTTAAAACATAAAAGTTGCTGGAAATGTGACAGAGTCATAACATTATATAGTTACACGAGGAACATATGTTTTGTTATCTTACGCGGCAATTCTGTTTCAGCAGAGGTTTTC
>NW_019388596.1:5213-6685 GCF_000671375.1 Centruroides sculpturatus
GATACAGATACAGATACAGATATTTATTGATCAATATGCCATATGGCATATCCCGGTGCCACTAAGTATTACCGGGTATATACAGGAAATTACATAGTTTACACTGAAGATTTCGATAACTAATTATTAACGTAAATAAAATTAATTAACGCGTGTACAATTATATATATGAGGTTATACACGCGTGCAAAACATTAATAAGTATAAATAGATAAAAATAAATTTAAAACATAAAAGTTGCTGGAAATGTGACAGAGTCATAACATTATATAGTTACACGAGGAACATATGTTTTGTTATCTTACGCGGCAATTCTGTTTCAGCAGAGGTGGGGCCTGACATATCCGAACAGACCCGCCTGAAAAATTCCTAGGGGTTTTACAACCTGTGTCGGATTTGAACCCAGGTCCCCCAGAGTGGTGGGCTGCCGCCTTGGCTGCTCGGCCACCTGGTCCATCTAGTCTGGTCTACTACACCAAGTGCTACTTGTTCATAGATGGTGCGTATAACTGAATTAAATCATATACCGAGCAAAATTTGTTTCGTCCAAACAGGACGTATTCTGAATTTTACGTATTCTAAAGCAGATGTATACTGAGGTACCACTGTATAATATATTCATTATAAAAGCCAATTAATGTGATCTTTGACAGTACACTTCATTTGCTAATTTCTCACAGTTAGGAGTGTGAGATGATAATCCTAATCATAAACAATCTTCAAGGTTGGCATTACTAAGTTGAGATCTGACTTTTGATTTATAATATTCATGGTGGAAAATAAAGATTTGCACAAATATATGGAACAAAAACAGGATTTGATTTTGAGACTCCTTTTTTCAAAAGATTATACTTTTATGATCAACTAAATTTCAAAAGTTTTTATTCGTATTATAAGATTTTAATATGATGTCATTTCGAAAATCTAAAATCTCTTCTTAAATTATTGATGTTTCTTCTTGAAGAAGTTGTGCTATAGATTTAGCAGTTTCAGTAATGTCTACTTGTGTAGTAAAAGGATTTACAAAAAATGTAGCCAAGGTTTAGTAATGANTGCCAACTTCGTATTTCTCAACAATTTCTTTTATCAGTTCCATTGTGATTCTACTCGTTTTTTTAGTTTTCTGTTGCTTTTTATTTGCCTTTTTGCAATTCATGATTAATAAAAATAATAAAATTTTTCTTACAAATTAAAATCAGAAGAAATTTAACAAAGTTATAAACTGTGGCACCACAAACATTTAGTCTGGTCATTTTTTTACTTTTCATTTTAACTCTTTCTGCCCTGTGGGCACTAAGAGGGCTTCTTTATGCAAGCCTGTTATGGGTTCGGCCAGGTCCACAATGGGGCTGCCGGGTGGTGAGGATGGGGCCTGACATACAGATACAGATACAGATATTTATTGATCAATATGCCATATGGCATATCCCGGTGCCACTAAGTATTACCGGGTATATACAGGAAATTACATA
>NW_019388597.1:0-6510 GCF_000671375.1 Centruroides sculpturatus
AACATACTTTTAAAAAAACTTCATTGCTATTTCGATAAAAATAATAATAATAATCTGAAAATATTGCGAAAAAGCGGCATTATGATTTATTATTGTCACAACTAAAAAAAGAAAGTAATCGTTAGAAATTTATATATTTTTCTTTCTTATTTTTCTAGATTCTCGAAAGTTTTCAAGTGTTTGATTTTCGAATTTATCATTTATCTATGATATATTTTTGTAAGACAGAACAATTTCTTATAGAACAGTAAATTTTTTTATTTTATTTTATTTTCTCTATTGAATTTATTTATTTTATTTAATATTTTAAATTTGCAAATTTGATAACAAAAACAATAGTTATCAAACTATTGTTTTTGTTATTTATAAACATTTAAAATTTTTAAATTTGAAATAAATACGTTCTTAAACAAGTGGTTTACCTCGGTGTGAAAATTTCCATTAAAATCCAGCAAACTTTAGTGCTAACTATAATATTATATTCTATTGTCAGATATGTGACTTACAATTGAAAATAAATTGTTATTAAGTTTATAAATTTTATCATCAGATGCCACGAAGATAAAGTGGATTCGAACCAAATCCACATCTCCATAATGAATCGTGGGAATTAGCGGTCGTTCTCTATTCGATGCTTAAGTCAGGCCCCCTTAATGATCTAATTATTAAGTCATATAGCTTACCGTGTGATGATGCCTCGCGTTAATCAATAAACCAGTTTTATACTGTTATATTTATATTATAATATATAATTTAAAAAGTTAGGTGTAATGACCGGATAATAAACTAAATAATCTCTTATAGCTGTAGAATTTTGTAAAGTATGCAAATTATTCAATTTTCAGATAATAACATGAAACTTATCTTGATGGCAGAGAATATGTTTAAAGAAAAGATTAATTAATTTTAATTTCCATTATTCTGCATTTTAATTAAAATTATCATGATATTGAATATGTCAAAATTTACGATCTTAGATCTTATCATTCTTATCATTAAATTTTTGTTTAACATTGTTCATCTTTTCCCTAACATAAATTGAATTTAGGAGTTTCTATGACATTTAATGATCTAAAGTGTATTTTTAAATTAATTCATTAAATGTTTAAACAAAAAGTGACTCCTGGACTATAAATTTATAAATGTATTGATTATAAATTTATAAATGTATAAATGTTATGAGTTATTAAACTCGTGAAATTATATAAATTACAAGTGAAATATTATATTTTTAAAGTTTTATATATCGATGCCTTTGGCATTGAAGTAAAAATTGTTATGCATAAATAATATACTGTATATAGAAAAAGTTATATATTCTATTTTATACGAGTGCATTTAAATAAAATTTAAATTTAATTGTAGTAAGCTGATAAGCAGTTTTTTTTTCAAATTAGAAACGAAAGTGACTTATAAAAAACGAGATCTGGAATAAAATATATCAACTATTACAATATATCTTATTAACGAATTATTATAATTTATACATAAATTAATATTTTATTAAATGTACAGTACCATAGCTTTTACTAGTGAAACTTCTATTAGAATGAATAACTTGTATAAGCCTATAGAAAATTTATATATGATTTATCAAACATTTGAACAGTAAAAAGTTTAATTTATTACTATTTTCAATTATAATTTATGAACATTTTTTATTGTATTTAAATTTAAATAAGATAATTTTTAATGAGCAAGATATGCATTTGCATTTCATTATTACAATACTTATTTTAATTTATTCTGTACGATATACAATACATCATTTCTAATATATTGCTGAAACGCCATTTTACTGTAAAGATTTATAAAGAAGTTTTATCAATACTATAACATAAAATACTGTATATATTTATACAATTTATTAATGCTAATATTACAATAAGATATAATTTATGTAAGTTATATATTATTAATAAAATAATTGATTGCGGCTTGAGTGAAATATATTTCTTTTACTATGTTAAACATTTATCTAATAAGTTAAATTATGTATACTTTAAAGTTATTTAATAATATGAATGTATAGATATCTATACAAAATATTGTTATACAGATTATAATCAAGAAAACAATAAAACAAATCCGGATTTTTGAATAGCGATAGCATTTCTTTTTTATTTAACTACTAATTGACTCTTAAGCTTGTGATGAATACGGGAATAGGAACTAAAGAATTAATTAGAGACATTCATATTTTAATTGGGTATCTATTTAAATATGAAAAGAATCAGTCTAAATGAGGAAATTTGAATTTGAGATGTGTCCCAAGATAATTGCTTCCCCTATAAGGTAGGAACAATTGTTTCAAGGTTGTCTAGTTATCTTATGTGGGAAGGCTGGGAAAAGGTGTCGACTATTACAATACAGACCTAGTTATTCAACTTGTTAATCGGATACATAAAATGAGTCACACCCAACATATCAGTTCAAAACCTTTTAACAAATTTCAGTAAAGTGTCATGACTTCCTAAACAAACACCATCGATATTATAAATGTTATAATTGTTAATTTATCCATTTCAATTCACTTCATCGTTATTTGCGTTAATAATTTTTATTGCACTTATTTAAAGTTATTAATTATATCATTTAAATATAAGAAATTAGTCGAATTTATTTGAAATTTAAAAATTAATAAAAAATTATGTCATATACAAAACGATAGTTCTAATGATACGTAAAATAAATGGAACATATAAAAATAGAATTAAAGTTCTTACAGTAATTAAGAAAGTGAGAAAGTTATATAAAAGTCTTATTAATATTTTAAAGATTTTAACAGTATTTTTAACATAAAGGAATTATTTTTGTTTAATTAAAATTAGAAGATAATATATAATCATTTATCTATAAATAAGCTGAATTAATTACAGTAAAGTAATTAATAATTTTATTCGATTATTTAGGAATGATTATATCTATTTAAATTAAATTACATTGAAAAAACTAAATAATCTATAATAATATAAATTTTAAAAACCTGAAGGACTACGAGTCATTTATACAAAAAGAAAATAACCTTTTACATTTAGTCGTGTTAATTTTTCTCACTTAAAAACAAAAATCACGATATTAATTTAAAATTTTAATAATTACGAAGACTTTTATTTAACACAAAACTTATTTTAACAACACCAGAGCTACGTTATTGCAATGTCATTGAAATATTAACAACAAATGACGATGAAATCATGTAGTTCCCGTAAATTTATTATGAAAAACAATGATATAATTAGAATCAATTTTGGTGCAATTAAAATAGCACACTGTTAGAAATCGGCTAGTTGGGTTACGGGTCATAACTTTGTTTATGACATTCCGATCGTTGATTTTAAGCTGATTTCAGTTGTCATGTCGTCCTTGTTGACTCGGTTGTCAAGTCGTCTATGATTTCGAATCCGTGTGAAAGGTGAAGAAGGAAAGTACAGTTGAAAAAATCGCATATTTGCACGAAAAAGTAGGTCAGAAATTGGCCAGACAGCCGGTTGACAGGTGGTAGCCTTTACTGGGCGTTTACTCGCTTTCAGAAGGGCAAGGTAGCAAGAAATTTCTTCCTATCCCTTTTTAAACTAGTTCTCAATCTCTTATTCGATGGGCGTTCTTTAATATTTACTCACTCAATTCAGGAGTGACTTCGACTAACATTCTGATGAATATAATTATCCGGGATTTTATTCATCCTATTGTTTAGCAGTGATTCATTAGAAAATATAGAAACTTGATACGAAGTAGATCAAAAACCCGCCCTTACACTGAAAAATCAACAAAAACAACTTTAAATATTTGTATTTTATTATAATATTTATGAATTTATTTTAAATATATCATAGATATATTTGTGATTAAATATCAATAATTTTACACTACATAACATAGATCTTAAAATATTTTATTTGTTGCAATTTCTATTACCAAGACATTTTTTCCTCATATATTTTGTCTTTTTCATATTTTTTTAAAGATATTCTTATAAGATTATGAAGTAAATAACATTAATTTTCTTATATATATATTTTTTTTACATAAAAATATTCTTTTCTGATTTATATTGAAACCATTTTAACGTAAATGTCATAAGGGGTTTTAAAAAATATAATTATAATACCATAAAACTTAGAAGAAAACACATACATAAACTAGATTATTAAAAAAAATATAGAAACTATTTTTGAATAAGATAATTATTTTGTGAATTGAAGGTGTAGTTAAATAAATATAAATAATTTCAGCTAATGAATTTTCTGGAAAATAGTTATTTTCAAAAGGCTTTACAAATAAACAGAAAAATTGCATTTCTGTTGTCAATTTGTAAGCGACTAGATGAAGGCGTGGGTAACTGCTATATGAAAAAAGAGAAAAATTGGGGTCAAAATGATGACGAAAAAACTCATTCGACTGCTCTCACATACTGAAATTATTTCCTCGTCGTCAGTTGTAACGCTCAAAGTGGGAAATATATGACTGAAAAAACACGTTTCCTATATAGAAGACTTTATATTTACTCTGTTTTTATAGCTTATAATTTGCATTGATCGTAAAATTATGTGGCATTTTTTAAACATTTTTCCCATATAAATTTTAGATAGTTAATATTATAACTTTAAAATATTAATTTATAAATCGATTACTTCTAGATTTGCATATTTAGAATGGGTTTTTCAAGGCAATTTTTAAATAAAAAAACATCATAGCAATATAATTTAGAAAAATTAATTGAATTTTATTGAAGAAACGTGCTAAAAATGAATTGCTTTATGTATTTCAATGAACTTCATTACAGTCAAACTGGCTACACCCTATTCTTTATATCAATTTTTTTAGTTCATAAGGTCATTACGTAAATAGATGCTGACAGTTTGGAATTTCCATATTTTACTTAATTATTAACAATTGTAAACAAACTGTTGTTCTTTAAAAATTATTTAAAATATAAAAATATTTTAAATAGTATCTAATTTAAAATATATTAAATTATCTGTTTATTTTATTTTTTATTCTAGATTTGAAACCGATTTAATACATAAATTAATTAAAATAGTTTAATTAATAAATTTATAATTCCTCTAAATAATTTCTAAATTAAAAGCATATTTTATGAAAATTTTATATAAAATCTCCTTAATAAACTTTTTAGTTCTTATACATAAAAGTTTTATAAGTGAGATCCAAGTTAACTTTAAAAATTTATAAATTATTTTTTTTCCTTGCTAAAGTAACTTTGATAATATGATACAGCAAACTTTTATACCAGGAAAAAAAAATGTTTCGATCACTTTCAAACTCATTCTAAACTAGATCTTAAAATATGCAAATTGCAAACAAAAAACAGACAGGCGTGCACAGTTTCGAACGTATTGTAGTCAAACGAGTGATATCTCGCATTACAAATTCGTTATCCAACCTTTCTACAGTAGTGCACAGCAAACAAACTAGATCGTGTCCTTGACAGAGGCAGATATCCTTTACGGACTAGTAATTCAGCAACGCCTCCTTCGTTCTCATAAAGAACCAGAAAACAGTAAAAATACATGCATTATATCGTTTAACTTTTCACTAATCGAAGTCTGAAAGCATTTCCTAGTTTTAAAAATAATCTTACTTTGATATTATATTTTTAAAAAAATTGTTTACTTAACTCGAAATTTCTTTTAATGTAACATAACTATATTCAGCAAAGTTAGGAACGGTAATTATTANTAGTAATGAGAATGATAAAATATATTTTTAAAAAAATTGTTTACTTAACTCGAAATTTCTTTTAATGTAACATAACTATATTCAGCAAAGTTAGGAACGGTAATTATTATAGTAATTATGCATTTTGGGAATTAAAAATTCTCTACATTATATTAATTTTCTGACTTGAAACATAAATAATTGAAGAGGATACAGATTTGAAAATCATAAAATGAAAAAATGTATTTTATATTAGTAAGAATTAGATTTAGATTTCTCAATTTTTACACTTACTTCATTACTTTTCGTTTATATTATTTTTATTTTTCTGAAAAAAAAATTAAACACTGCGCTGTATACATTTACGTATTAAAAATTAATAAGTGTATTTAAATTCTTAATATATATAAGTATTCTAACGTGGGGGTATATCTTTGAAAAAGTGCGAAATTTTTTCTAGCTTTAAGCTGTAACTTTCTCATTTATCATCCGTTTTCTTTATCCATTTAAGGGGCCTCTACTTTTTGTCAGCAACCCACGCCATTTATGATTAATTAATGCCAACTTAGAGTTTTAAAAAGAGATTAAACAAACAGTTCTGAAATTATAAAACTAAAAAATTTATGTTACCTGTCAATAAAAAGTTAAATAGTATTCTAAATCAGGTTAATATACTTATGAGAAAACTTATGTTTTTTGGCATTTCGAATTTCTATAAACATGTTTTTCTCTTTGTAACTGTTTTGTATTCATTCGCTAAATTAATCAAGGAATTTCGATTATATTTACAAGAATAATGGATGTAACTAAATCTACTAATAAAATAAA
>NW_019388598.1:0-6536 GCF_000671375.1 Centruroides sculpturatus
AGCGCCACAGCACTAGCGAAAATTTAAATTTGCCGACTGGAATTCTTTCGGATAATTGACGTTTCGGATGATTGACTTTCGGATAACTGATGCTCTACTGAATATATAACACAACTGTAATACAATGATAAGTATTTATGTATCTAAACTTATCTAAACATAGAAGAGATACAGACATCTATAAATTTTTCAGCTCCATTATAATATTATGGTAACTCCATTGTTAAGCAACACATACTTGTATTATTATATTTATCTCAGTTTTTACACTTGACCTCCATTACTTTAATTATAAACTTGAATTAGCTGTTACAAGTTATAGTGTATAATTTAAATTTTTTCACATTGCATAAATGGATTTCAACTTATGGTAGAGTTAAAACATAATTTATCTATTAGAATATCAATAATGTTTCCTTTACTTAATAATTTTAATTAACAATTTTGTACTTCGGGCTCCTCTATTGAGTCTTGTTTGTAATGTTACTGTATACATTAATGATATTTGATTGAGTCATATGAAAAAACAAACACTGTTTGAAAATAATTACTTCACAAATTTTGTTGAATGCTTACATATAGCATTAATATATAATGATGATGATGATCATAATATTTATCTTAAATTTATCTTTATCTCATCTTTAAATATTAATTAAATATTACAATTATATTTTAACTTTGTTCCAATATGCCTATTCTGTCTGTATACAAACTTTTAGCAGTGTTTTAGAGAAACAATTGAAAATAATTATATTATTTCTCATTTTGTATCGCTTATCATCATCTAATTCTTAGCTAAAAAAATTCAATATCTGAATGATAAAACAATGTTTATTTTATTTATATAACCATAAGTTATTGATAACTTTATATATAAACAGGTACTTAAGACAGCATTTGTTTTGGTTGACAAAACTTTTAGCACATAGAAAGACACGACATTATAATACTACGACTCTTCCAGGATCAAAAACCCACCAATCCGTATTGGCAGTTTTTGATTATTTTCTCGGGAATGATTATTTTTAATTCAGATTAACATTTGGCACATGATAACAAGGAAGAGATCAATACTTTCAGTTCAATAAATATCACAACAAATATGAAAAATATTAAGTAACAATAATAATAGATTATAACTTTATAATGACTATTAAAATATTCTATCTGATTTGACTTATGAGCCAACTCAAGTTTCTTTAAATGATAAAATGATATCTTGGGTCATTTCATCATTTAAACATCAGTTAACATTACATTTTACACAATGTATTAATATTATACAGGGTGTTCCCCTTGAATGTCCCTAGTTTTGTGGATTAATTTTGGAAAAAGAAGTGCGAGTATAATACCATAGACAATGGTAATAAAAACATTAAATCGCATTACTACATTAAACAGTACATTTCCACACATGCTCTTGACATATATCCAATCGGCACTTAATTTTTGCCCGCATCTGAGGTAGTATGTCAGGAGTCATGCCATTACAGGCATTTGTAATCTTTGTATGTGGTGCTCTCATGTCTAGCACTTTTGTAGCATACACAAGATCCTTGACATGCCCATAAAGAAAAAACTTCAAAGATGATGTCATGTGATCGGGTGGACCAAGAAATAAGGCCCCATAATCTAGACTAAGCAGCAGCAACCCATTCAAGTATATGCATGTGAAATTTGGAGTATTGACCCATTCTCTAACACATTTTATTCACATATATGAACAAATGGATTTTACAAAACAGTTTAAACTAGGGAAATTGAGGGAGACACACTGTATATATAACATATACTGTATATAACTATAGGGAATCAGACTGATGCATTATTATATTTATCCTTAGAAGTAATGTCTGAAATATTTCAGAAATACTGATAATCAGTCACTTCAATTAGTAAGCTATACAAACTTAAATTATGTAAGGATATTCATTGGAGATGCATCATTTTTTACCTTAGTTTCCATTAAAAATTATAATTGTTGTATGTTATAATTAAGTTAGATGGTTTTTAAAATATCTGATTAGTACAACTTTGAGATAAAAATACTTCAATATATTAAAATATCAATTTACACGCATGTACAGTTATTAAGTAAAAATATATTACAAATAGAATTTGTACTGTTTGTAAAGATAAACATCTTTTGCTTTTTTTTAGAGTAAATATTTAATAAAAACTAAATATACTTATTAAAATTTTTGTCCGAAAGGCTAAAACTAATTTTTATAAAAATTATTATTATTTTTTTTTTTCAATTATTTATTTACCTTTAAGGTTATTAGTTACAACTGGCCTAATTTTTTCAAGCTTAATATTAGAAATATTCTGAGGTCTATTCCTGACAGTGTCGCGTGTTGATTTCACCTCACCTTCATTTTTGGTTTGTAATCTGTTTAGTAAATTTCTTCCCGGCGCTTTTGCCAGTTGAAGACGCAAGCTCTTTATTTCTTGGCTAAAAAAAAAAATCAAATTACTGTTTTAAAAATTCATTATTGCTTGAAGTCAATTAAATTTTACAATAATTGTATTTGAAAACATTTGAATATTGCATTGATATAATTCAATTTACAACAGAAAACAAAAGATTTTGGATTAAAGGTGAGCATATATATAATTAATTTCTGGATTCTACCAAATGTAGACAAATGCATAAAACTGAACCAATGAAAAAAAAAGCAATCCATGAGAGAGAGAAGTTAAACAGCAGTTAAAATTTTAAATAATAAGAAAATGCTACTCAGACAATAAGAAAATACAACTTCAAATTTCTAATATTGTTAGTTTTTTTTCTGTAAACAATTTCATAAAGTTCTTTAATTTTTCTAAAATTTACAGGTTATTTCATTTGATCTGTTAATGGAATCAGAATCCAATTTATTAGTGAAATTCTATTTGATGGTCTGAATAGTTATAGCTAACAAAATACACTTACTTCTAATGGAAAATCTAAAGCAGCGATTCCCAAAGTGGGCACTACGGCTCCCTCGAGAGCAGTAGAAGACCCAAGGAGGTGCTAAAGGGTAAGAAGCAGTTGGTGGTGTTGGAAGAGAAGGGGAACAAAAATTCATTTAAAACAAAGAAAAGTAACAATATATTAGAAATGTATGCACCAAATGGGGCAAGAGTTTGAGAAGTTTGAGAAACACAGATCTAAAGAATAACAAGTTCAAACAGCATCCAACAGTTTTAAACATTTAAACTATGTTGGTGTTGATTTAAGTGCACATTCTTGCTTAAAAATATTATTTTTAACCTATTTAATAAACGTTTTGATTTAATATAATAAAACATTTTATTAAAATCAACTTATACCATATGTTTATATTAACTGCAATTTGTATCAGCAAAACAGTTCTTGATCATACAGTTAAATAGAATCAATCTATTAATTAAGAATCTCTGTACGTCATGCAATCATTGCCATAACAAGACTAGGGCAAATGGGACATTAATCTGGATGTAGCAATTCTAAAGGCACAAAATGTTTGAGAATGAAAATTGATTTCATATTCTAAACTTTATATATTTAAGGTCATTAAAATAGTGTTTATTATTGGGTACATTCCATTATGCATCAAACAGCATATCTGTGAACTGCAACATATTAAAATGCATTCAGATATTCATCAATGCAGAAACCAATGCACATGATACTTATCAGGATGTGGATACAGCAAGCTTTGATGAAACAATATGACTGTTTTCACAATTATATTAACACCATTCTTACTACTCGTCTGTAGTAATCTAAAGTTTTTTGACAAAATAAGTCTGCAAGTGCCAATATAGTGCCATTTACTTCTGCCATTTTACTAGGTTGCTAGATGTTCTGGTAAAAGCTTATTAAACCATTCTGGTGCATCAGTTGTGGCTGAAACTGATGCATATTGGAATGTACCCGTTGTTTTGGAGATACGCAATACTAGTTTGTCCCAAGTGCATAAAACCTTAGTTATGGAGTTTTGCAAAAAATTTAAATTTATAAGAAAATTCTTACTCTTTTTCTTTCAGTTGATTCATAAGTTTTTTATTTCCTTCTTGTAATTTGTTTATTATATCTTTCAATCTCAAAATTTCTGAATTTAAAGTTTTCTCTTTCCAATTTGTTTTCCCTGATAAAAAAGTTAAACTTTTAACTTTTAAAAATTCTTATGATAATAAATAATAGTTTATTACTTACCATTAATTTGAGATGGTTTAACTTCATTTTCATTCTGTTTATTTTTCAGAGAGAATCTAAAATTTGTAGAAATTTTCTGAAACAATTTATATATACAATTAACCGATAATATTGTTTGGTAAATTAACCTGGCAGTGATCATATACAAATAATAATAACTAATCATTTGGGTCATATTGCTTTAAGAAATTACTGTTTGTTCTTTTTAATTTCCAATCAAATATTTTTAATTTGTTTAACAGGCCAGAAATCTTCTATCCTTAATTCCTAAATATCCTTTCCATGATATTTTTCATGTAAGAAGAAAAATAATTAATTATACCAATAAAATCACTGCATCACATCACTTATTTTTCAAATTGTTTCTATAATAATAGATGCACTAATATGGACTAATACAGGATGTCTGAACAGTTACTGTGCAGTGAGAAATTTGTAGAGACATTGTGTGACAGCATTGCATGTGAGAACTTTAACTCATACATTCCGCATTTCCACTCATACTTTGCAGTAGATGGCATAACTGCTCATTCATGGACATTCTGCTTTTTGGACTACAGTTTTTGTGGAAGACTGCTTTGCAGATTACATAATCTGCCACAGAATCCAGACCACTAGTTCTCCATACATCGCTCCCCAGATTTTGGCAAGTGAGATCCAAGTTTATAGCAATTGCCATACGAGAAACTGCAATATCATAAGTAAAACTTCATTTTTATTAAAACATTGCTGAAATTTTTCTGCAATATTTTAATAAATGTGTTTAACTGCACGGTAACTTTTTGGACATCCCATATTAATTATTTATTGTAAAACAATTTGAAAAAATCATTTAAAATTAATAAATAGCAAACTGCTTTTTTTCAGATTGCAAGAAAAACATTTTAAATTTAAAACATTTCAAGCAATAAAAATAATTTATTTGGATTCAATTAACGAGAGTGATCACTGCTGGGTTAACTAGCATGTAATCTGTTATTATGTAAAAAAATATTTAATAATTTTTAAATAAAGTTCTCAAAGCTATTATGATGCTTTTCTGTCTCAAAATTCTTTGAAAGTGTTTCAGAATATGATGCATATTTAAATTAAAAAAGGAAACACTGTTATATATACAGTAAAACTCCAGTTATCTGAATTAATTGGGACTTTGGTCATTCAGATATACAGTATATCTGGATAATTGAATTTTTGCTTAAAATAGTCACTTTTTGTATCAAAACACTCCATTATGTGCAGTACAGTTTTCGAAATTGAAAATAAATAATTTAATGATAAGTGAAATCAATGGAAAATAACAAATAATCAAGATAAGAAGTAGCAAATGATTTAATTATTAAAAAATACATAAACTTAATCAAATATAAACATCCAAACATGATAGTTATATAGTAAAACAATTGTTAAGGTGCGATCTCTTGCTAAATTTAATATAATTAAATTAATATGTGAGGATCCGAATTCGGACTTTTCGTGTGTTTATATCATTTCACATTGTAGCTATACTTTCATTCAATAACTGTCAACTTTTACACCTGGGAGCTAAACATCTGCTAAGTTCTCAGGCTTAATAACGACGCTTTCTCAGCACCTTTCGACCTAATATCTCCGTTTCAACAATCCAACATGAAAAACAGACAACAAAGTGGGGGAGTTGTCACCAGTTTTTCTATCGGACCACTCGAGTTTTCCCTGTGCCTCGCGTTTGGATATTTCCTCGCCTGTGGATATTTCTTCGCCTAATAACTGTGGAAATAAGAACTGTCTTCTGTCTTCTGAGTCCAGAACTGTCTTCTTTTGGGATTTCATACAAGGTAATTATCGACACGCGAACTTCTGTAAACTCTCTCTCTCAAATCGGGTCATATCTTAATATCTAATACTTATCAAATCAAGAAATGTATCTAACAGCAGCCCTAATGTATAGCCTATCGTTAACCATTAAACAGTTGTTACGTTAAAGCGTCTATGAGTAGGTCACTTCCAGTGCGCTGTCTCTCCTTCTATCTCGACTCTGATCGCTCACACACGCAACCGCTCGCATGAGAACACAACGGTTTCTGTGTCTAGCCGTGAAAACACAGTGGTGTCAGTCCTGACGAAACTTGTCATTGCGATATTCACTGATGCGATGTCGACCCTTCGATCACGTGGTGCCAAAGAATAGGGAGGCCCTTCGACATTGTCACAAATATTTTAATAATTAATTTAGAAGGTTCTGGAAGAAAAGAATCAGCTTGAAGCAGGTCTCAAACCCACAACTCCTGCAAACTGTGCAGTCACATTGCCAGTTACTATAGCAGGACCTTTGTCAATCCTCGCTTCCTGAACTTATTATCAATAATTTAGA
>NW_019388599.1:0-6781 GCF_000671375.1 Centruroides sculpturatus
GATGTATTTTCTTTTCTTCGATATTTCCTTTTTATTTTTTGAACAATTATCGATAAATTTAATAGACTGTAATGATGGGATTTTTTTCCTTTTTCATCTCTACCTATTTACCAAGTGGAATATGTATTTATTATCATAAATACTTTAAAAGACACGTGATTATTACGCGGTAATTAACAATAGTAAACAATGTCTTGTCCAGTGATTGGCACTATATAATTTTGGAATTAGTTATAAAGGCTATTGTGCTTTAATTGTTCTCGTTAATAATGAATATATTAACTATAATAAGATAATTTGAAGAGAATAATAATTGCATTCGAATTTTTTTCCCCTCTTCCCTCCTTCCATTCGAAAGAATGCTTCAAACGACAACAAAATATGAATTCGTATAATAATAATAACTTCGTAAAATTCCTATTCTGCATAGTCTAAATTCCGAAAAACAGGAGGGAAATTAGAAAGGGTTGAAAAGTAAAATGTATTATGAATGTACGCAATTATTTTTCTTGGTTAACTAGAAGATAAAATTTTATAAAAGGGGGGGAGGTAGATACTAACGCATAAATAATTTAATAGAATTCGTCGGTTAATACTCAGAATTTTAAATAATTAAATTTTATTTTCTAACTTGACCTCGACTAGCAACTAAAATGCCATTACACCATCGTTGGATGATCTTTAGAAGAAGACTATTTGACCTTGGAGAACTTTATGACTTTGCTTCTTTAGAAGTGATTTACCGATGAACAGTTTACTTAGAAACCATTTCCACCAAGTAACAACTTGGCAAAGTTTTTTTCTTTTTTTCTTTTTTACCCCTTCATTCCCATAGCATTACTAAGAGATGATGTCAGAGTAATACCCCCTTATCGTCGGCACCATTGGCAATAAGGGATTAAATCGACAGTGGATATAATCTCAAATTGTATTATTAAATATGAATTAATAACCACGATAATAATATTAAAAATTTTTTAGGTCTTAACAATGCTGGATTTTTTAGGGAATTTTCAAGTTTTTGAAATTGGTGGTTGAAGTAATCCATCATCATCTACACTTGATGGGCATTTCCGTTCTTGATAAAGTAAAGAAAAAGAAAAAAAAAACTGAGATAGACCTATCAGGTGTTGAGGGCTCATCCATTCTTGGATAACAACCCACAATCCGAGGCCCTCCAAAACTCTTGGAGGGAGGAGAAAAAAACGGAAACTAATCAATCATATTAATTACCAAGTGTTAAAAAAAGTGATTAAAACATAAAAGAAAATGTCAACAATGAAATTCAAATATTGCGACAGAATTTTTTGGGAAAAGTATAAAATTCTAATGGCCCAAAAGAATTTCGTTCCTTTTAATTTTCTTAAATATCACTCGTTAAAAGGGGAGGAAAAAAAAGGAACAGGGAGCTAATTTAAATTCGAAACAATAACTAACGAGACAATTCATTACGAAACAAGGCATTTAGTCTATTGTAGGAACCCATTTAAAACTTTTATTATTTGTTAAGCATTTTTTAAAAACATAAATAAGGAAATTATTTTAATGGCTAATTATAAAATATATTATAAAAATAAAACTTTCGACATTTACAAAAATGATAATTAATTCTTACTTTTATATAAAATTCATAATTAATTTTCTAAATTTTTATGATTCAACACGTAAAGAAAATGATGCCACAGTTTTTATTCATTTATTTATTCTCTTTTTTACTCTTAAAAAGCAGCAAAATAGTAATTTATACCCACTCTTCCGGTATAATTCTATTAATTTTAAACTAGAAACTGTGAGAATTTTCTTATTTTTTTCTGAAAAAAAAACAGAATTAAATATCGCATCGAATACAAAAACAAGCGAATAATTTCATTTTTGGGTTCCAATAAGTGTCAACCTTATAATAATTAACGCATCATTCGTTCCCTCTTTACTTCCTATATTTTCTTTAAACAAAGATCCGGTTGTTTAAGGTGTAAAAATGAAATACATGTTTTAAATTTAAAAAATAATAATAATAAGAAGAAAAACCGAATAAAAAAAATCGTTTAATGAAGACATTCGCTAATGGAATGAGGAACCAATTTGTCTTTTGCGCTTCAATAGTCAAACGTAATTAAGAATCATTGGAGGATTTTTTTCTTAGGGGGAGAAGTTTTTAGTCAAATATCTATATTGGCCTTTGTTTTACTTTATCGCTCTCTTTATCGAAATGAATGGACCCTCTCCCCCCTCTTTTTGTTTTTTTTTGTGTGTGGTATTCAAATTATAAAAAGAAAATTTAAAAAATGCTATTACAATTGAGTTTCTGAAAGTGTTTTTAAGAGTTACTTTCGCTTCCGTTAAAGACTGTTTTCGTTTATTTATTAATTAACTATAGAGAAAGGAAACACAATTGTTAAACTATAATATATTTTTTTTAATATTGTATAGTTTAAATATTAAATTTTTACATAATTTTACAGCATATATACAAGTCGACCCCCCTATAACACTGTTGATTATTCCGTTTTATATGAATTCCACGTTGTACGAGTCACTTAGATTTTACAAATACGTGTGCCGGGCTGTGAACGGCTTACGTNTTCCACGTTGTACGAGTCACTTAGATTTTACAAATACGTGTGCCGGGCTGTGAACGGCTTACGTATTTGTAAAATCTAAGGGACTCGTACAACTCGGAATTCATATAAAACGGAATAATCAACAGTGTTATAGGGGGGGTCGACTGGTACTACATTTTCCACAGTACAATATGAATTAGTAACACCTGAGTATTGTATTTTGTTAGATGTTAACACATTATAACACCTGAACTTGTTAAAATTTAAACTTAAAAACATATCAGGTTCTCAGTTTTAAGATAATAATAATCAAATATACATGATATCTATTAAGTTGCAAAGCAAAATCATTATTAGACCTGTTATATATTATATCAATAGTATATAATCTCATGCATAATGATTAAAAAATTTTTCTATTTGTTATTAATTCATTTGCCCATTAATATACATTAACATTCATCTATCCAATTATTTCTGACCAGTAGCAGGACTTAATTATATTAAAAGAGTCAAATCCTTTTTTAAAAATCAATCAAGCATGAAACTTAAATTTAATAAATCATTTATAGGCCATTATAACATTAATTAAGTCCATGATACTATCAAATAAATCAAGAAAATAACATTAAAAAAGAAAAAAAATTATAATAATTTTTAAAATGGATTATTAAGTCAAGCTACATGTTTACAAAAATAATATAAAGTAAATTTTCTTCCTGGTATAGCTGATGAAAAATTTATTTATTTATTTATTTTATTCATATATCTTTTTATGTCTTTTGAAGAGAAATAATTACATAAAGCTCCACATTTGTGAATGGTCCAGAACTTATCTTACACAAAAATTAATATTAAAAATGTATATTAATGTACAATAGGAGACTAACTATAGGTTAAGAATTAGTATAAAATTCCTTACATTAAGAATGTCCTGAATTTAGTTCATATTTATAACGAACTCTCAATATTCTTGATGATAAAATAAATCTTTTCATCAAGAAAATTCATATTTTTTTCATGATTTTATAAGGAATTTTTAATGATTAAAAAATTCACTATTCCACTTTTATTTGTAAAATTTTAGGTCTGATAAGTCACTTAATGACTTGGGAAATTTCAAATGTACCACATTCTTTCTAATATTTTTCACTATTTATTTCAGTATTTTAAAAATAGGAAGATGTCAAATATAAAAAATAATTGATAAGTTTCCTTTCTAGGTAAGAAAACTAGATCAAGGTTTAACATATTTACTTTGATTTACTATTGTTCTAATGCAATTAGAAGCAATATTTTTTTAACATTTATATAATTTTCAAATTCAAGTCATCATTCTCTTTTTTTTTTTTCTTTCTTTCTTAATCACATGCATTTATTATAAATATTTTATGGAAAGAATGTAAATAACAAACTTAGTCATATATGCAATTGACCCATAAACAAACTTAATGGTAAACTATTAGAGAGAATATAACAAAATTATATTAGTAGTCAGTATTTCATCTAAATGACAGATATTTCTTGCACCGCGCCGATTCAGAAGTAACCCGATTAGTAATTCTAACATTAATTTTTGTATGTTAAATTTCTGAATCTTGTATTTGAGTTTCACCGGTTACGCCAGCAAAAAATTATATTACCCTAAACTTTGAATTTGTTAATCTTTAACTAATAATTTGTTTAATAAATCTAATAATCACTTCAACTTCACTGTGTATGTGTTAGTAGTAAAAGGTAAAATACTGACAATCATGACTTGTAATATTTGAAGGAGTTGACTCCTTTTGGTGGTATTTTTTTTTTTTATAATTCTTATAGAATCAAAAATTCTACTGAAAAAACCTTTTTTTTATTTTTTTCAAGGAGACAAAAATGAAAATATGAATAAAATGATAGCATAATGACATATCTCATTTGTATAATTTAAAGCATTAATTTATAAATTCATAAATAAATATGATTGATGAGAATATAAACTTATCTTGTCTTTTGAGTTTACTTTGCCAACAAAATATTCCTTAAATATATTTAAAAAAAGTCACATTTATCTCCATAGATTTGTTTGGAACACATCTCTGAATTATTTTCATAATGCAAACAAGAAGACAAACATAAATGACAATTACTTCCAAGTGTATTTAAATTTACATTGAATTATACATATTTCTTTTCAGATGATGGCTTAGACTTCTGTATTTAATTTCTTATAATTCTCTTATTTGACTTCTGAAATGAAGTTGCTCTTTCTCATCTGTATTTCAAATATTAGACAATTTACAACAGTCCATTTTGACTAAGTTAAAAAAAAAAAAAAAGAAAACTATTTTATAATCTCTTTATTTAATTTAGATGAATTAAATTACTGATATTGGAAATAATTTATGAAGATATTTTCTAAACCAGCCTATATCTGCATATTTATTAATTTCACAATCTGGAAACATACAGATATTATAATTTAATGAATATTTATGAAGCAATATATGAATATCTTTTGATTAAAAATTAAAATAAGTATCTATTTATTATTTTACATTAGTAATAAATTCATTACTTATTTAATTGATAAACCGTAGTAATATATTTGCCATCAATATCTAAAAAGTGATACTATGTACTGTACATTATTTAATCATCTTATATGTTTTTATATTCAAATTTTAATCACTATGTGTCTGAATAGAGCAAAGTGTCAAATCTTCGAAACAGAATGAATGCTCCTTTTCATTAGTAACATTACTTGTAGACTTGCATAATATTTGGAGGTGTTTTTTCCTGTATCAATTCTCCTAATTTAATTTCTTGGCATATAAAATAATATTGTATTAGCAGAACATTGCAGAAATAATACATGTTTCTCAAGCATGTATTCTAATATGTCAAAACAATTAAAATTGAAATTTAATTTCAAAATAAAATAGAAATTTTTATATTCTGTTTATGTAGTAGTTCTATTTTAAAATAGGTTAATATTATGGTAAATATATATTAATAAATAAGCAAATAATAACATTTAATTTAATGTTATTTTAAATTTCTCTAATAGTAACAATGAGGAAAAACAAATATCAAATTTTTCTGAGTAAAAATGGAAAAAGTTAAATATATGCACATTTTATAAGTGTATAAGGTGGATAGGAATGAAACTGTGATAAAAAACCATATTGATCTATGGAAGGAATACAGAACTGTGGTCTCCTTTTGCCTGTTGATCCCCTTTTTAACATCACCAGTGTAAATGTGGAGAGGAAGAATACAAAAGTCCTGGATATTTCTTTTTTTCTGGAGGTAAAATAATAATTGGAGGAGGCAAAAGAATAAATAAGTGTTTTTGTTTGGTTGATTACTTTGAAATAAACTAATTTCATACTATTTTTTTCAACTTTTTTGAACTTTATTATTTCTTTATTCATTATGTATATTGGTGGAATTAGGAATTGAGCTGTTTTCTGCAATATGTTATATATTATTGGTCAAATACTCTGCAACTTAAGCAATTTACTCTCTATTTTACCTGAAGATAAGATTTAAAAAATATTAATAAATACAAAAATTTTTACTTAATTTTCAAAAACAGAAGCTTTATTAATTGTTTATAACATAAGTTTACCATTGAAACTTTGGAAACTTAAATTGAAATATCAATTTAATGTAATAAATCGACCCATTTAGATAACAGTAATTGCAGATATGATCAAAGACCCATTTAATAGTAGTGGAGGGACAACTCATTTCTCATTTAGATTAATAAATAATAAATATAAGAAGAAACTGCAGGAAATAAATCGCATTAATAAATCTTTTGAACAAATTGATTTATTAATGCGAAACATTAGCATAAGCCCGTCTTCAATGGGCATAATGTTGCCCATTAAAGACCCATTACGAATTCGAGCGTGGATCCTATGAACTCGAAATCTCAGATAAAAAGCTTTATAAACATCTCCCTTCTTTCATAAGTACTCTTGTGTTGTTAAAGAGTACTTATGAACTCCACGTGATCCTGATAATTATCAAGATTTAAGTAAATAATACATTAATAGATAAATAATTATTGGGTAAATTTAAATGACAAGCAGCTAAGCGAGCCAATGACACAGAACGTTTCATATGAAACGGACCGCGTCATTGGTTTGCTTACTCAGCTGCTTGTTACCGTATCTTGAAACATTTTCAAATTTGTTATAAAAAAATTTATTCGCGTTTATTCAAAGTAT
>NW_019388600.1:0-3961 GCF_000671375.1 Centruroides sculpturatus
GACAATTTCTACTAAAAGTCAATTACAAATATCCCTTGTTTAATGAAGTTTTGATTAACATGTGAAATTAATTGTGGCAATCCCTTTATACACGAGAAAAAGTTTTAATTTACACGGTTTTACCAGTTGTCTTTACTTAACATTGATACTGGTACCATATTTTGATATACGAGGTAGGATTGAGGAATTAATTAACCACATTAATCAATGGGATACATGTATTAGGAAAAATCAATAAGTATTTTTGTTAAAAAGTCAATTATATAACCACACAATGATTTATGAGTAAAGAATTCTGCAATTTTTCACAACAATAATGTTATTTTTAAACAAAAAACACATTAAAGAATGAAATAAAACTGTAAACCTTGCTCTTTCAATAGTTCAAAAACTTGATTAATTATGCAATACTTTTAATAATATGTAACACTTAATGTTTTAAAAAATTTTACTTTTTATAATGATGCAATTTTTATAATGATCTTGATAATTAATTACTTATATGAACTTTTAAATTCATCTTTTACAGATTTGGAAAAAATAAAACACTTGAATAAATTATGAATGTTGCACTAAAATGTGCGAAATCATAAGGAATTTTGATTCTTCTGGATGATAGATACTATTAGATAACAAGACATTTTAAGATCAAAATATCAGTGTTTTCTACAATTATCACACCACTTTTGTTAATCATCATGCACATGTATTGTTTTTATCTTTTCCATCACATAAAATCAGTCATTTCTAATCCATTCTTTCCATAGTTTCATCCTAGTACGTATAAACACAACAGTAACAATGAATATCATCTATTTGAATTTATTTACTCTTGTTCATTGTTTTTCAACAAAATTTTGAATCAGTAATAATGAAATATCTGTTGAGATGAGATGAAGTGGATCATCATCTCTTACTGTGTCACTAACATGATACTCTTATGTCACTAACATGATTATTCTGTTGACTAATCATTGGATCATTACATATACCTTATATATTATTTATCAGGTTGGCTTCAGATATTCTTACATTCAAACCATTATGTTACTATTTTCATAAGGTATACACAGTATTTGTTAAAAATTATAATTTAATGGTGTTTTAAATAAATATAGCATGTCCTCACTTAACATTGTTGATCTTAGTTCTTAGAAATTGCAAGATTAAGTGAAATTACATAACAAAACCAATTTTACTACAGGTTAAATCTTATGAACAAGCTATAATTCAGTTAATATTATAAAATTGGAGTGTGTTTTAACCTCTGATACTTTCCACCTCTTCAATTTTACCTATAAATGGTAAAATTCAACAACAACAATTGTAAATGATAACAAATATACTTTTATCTTTCCTCAATGACTGTATAATGAAACAACATTAAGCAAGGACTTGCCACAAAGATTAAGAACTTTCTAATTTATAAATATATCTATTTATAATGAAACTTGTAATTACAGATTTAATTCATAATTAATAATACAAGGTTAAATGGTGATTCCTTTTCCAACAGATTGTGTCATCAATTTTGGTTTTAAAATTAAATACCATCCAGTAATATTATACAAAGATTCATCACTGGGGACAGCTGAAAATCCACATTTACCAGTGCATGCTTTTATTAGATATAAAGCTTTACAGTCCTCATGTGGTCAGGATGGAATGAAAGATGTTTGTGGCATTACCAGTTATAATTTTAATACTTTGTTTTTAATTGGACATTTTTCATTGTTTTTAANGGACAGCTGAAAATCCACATTTACCAGTGCATGCTTTTATTAGATATAAAGCTTTACAGTCCTCATGTGGTCAGGATGGAATGAAAGATGTTTGTGGCATTATCAGTTATAATTTTAAAACTTTGTTTTTAATTGGACATTTTTCATTGTTTTTTAAAGGGAAGTTTTGAACTTTTGACAGCCATGTAGCATACAGAAAAACGTCAGTCATCAAAATATTGTATTCTGAAACACTGAAAGTACATAATTGACAAAAAACTGGTTTCAAAATAAAAGTTACAAATAAAATAATTTCTTACTGTATACTATTGAATATATTTTTAAATATTTGGAATATATTATGAATAAATTCTTAAAAAACAATATTGCAAGTTATGTACAGTAAGTTAACAAAAAACTACATAAATATACATACTTTCCCAATTTCCACGATGGTTTTCTTCCTACACCATCACCATCTACATTATCTTGATTTGAACTGGGCTGGATATCCATTTCATTTGTGGTTGGAGATAGAATAGCACTATGAAGTGGTTTTGAATATGATACTCCCATTTTATTATCATACTGAATACAAAAACTTTGACCTATTAATATATCCATTAATGTCAAAAAGCTTTCTTGCATCATAAGAACAGGCCATCCGTTTCTCTCCATAAATTTATATTCATATTTAATAACATTGGCTTCATTTTTTAACTGAAATTGTTTAAATTTAATATAAACTTATATCATAATGATAATATTTAATTTTATATTTTGTATCACTTAACAAACAAACTAAATCTAAGGAAATAATATTTCTTTGATGAAACATTAATATTAGATTGGTGCATAAATAATTGTGATTTTCATTATTTTAAACTTTGAGGCTTATTTTGGGCTAAAATTTTATTTTATTACATTAACATAATGTACGATTTTAAAGCAGAATGTCCCTCTACAGATTTATGCTAATGGTTTTGTTTTCATATTGATTCTTGTTTATTTTATATTGTCAAATTAAAGCATGAAAATAAAGCAAATTCAAGCAATTTTATTGTACAAGTTCAAATTGGGGCATTAAGCAATATAAACTGCACACAATATCACCCAAGCATTTGGCCAGGAGACAATCAGTGAATATACAGCTCAACATTGGTTTCATAATGAAGACAAGAGCCTTGTAAATGAGGAAGGTCATGAATGTCCATCTGAGATTGATGGCAACCAATTGAGGGCCATTACTGAGGCTGATCTCTGCAAAACAACTTGAGAGGTTGCAGAAGAACAAAATGTTAACCATTCAATAGTAGTTTGACATTTGCACCAAATAGGAAAATAAAAAAAGCTCAATGAAAGATTGAACAAGCTGAATGAGTTTCAAAAAAATTGTTGTTACAAAATCTGCTCTATGTTTCTTTTGTGCAACAAAAATGACCCATTTCTTGATCACATTATGAGAAATAGATTCTGTATGACAATTGTCTGCATTCTGCATAATGGCTGGACCGAGATGTACAACTAAAACACTTCCCCAAACCAAAGCTGCACCAAAAGAAGGTTAAGGGCACTGTTTGATGGTTGGCAAGTGGAATTATCCACTACAACTTCTCAAATCATGGCAAAACTATCACAGCAGAGAAGTATTTTCAGGAAATTGACAACATGCACCATAAACTGAAACATTTATATCCAACATGTGGTCAATTGAAAAGGATCAATTCTTCTCCATGATAATGACCAACCATGTTTCACAAATGATCTACAGAAATTGAATAAACTGGCCTATGAAACTCTACCTCATCCAGCTTATTCACCAGACCTCTCTTCAATCAATTATCACTTTTTCAAGCACCTTCACAACTTCTGCAAGAGAAAGTTTTCAACAACCAAGCAGAAGCTCAAAATGCCTTTATATAACTTATAGGTTCCAGGACTTCCAAATTCTATGCTACTGGAATAAATAGAATTGTTACTTGTTGGCAAAAATGTATAGATTTTAATGGTTCATATTTTGATTAATAAACTTTATTCTAAGCTCACATATATCTTTTAAAGTCAATGATTGAAAACCACAATTATTTTTACACCAACCTGATAATTTGTTTCAATTCCAATTATTCAAAATATGCATTGCTCTCTGTATATTAAAAGAAAAAACCCCATAACCCCATATTTCAAATATGGGTTATACTATATATAATATATAAATATAGAAAACTCTGTATAACCCATAT
>NW_019388600.1:5422-6522 GCF_000671375.1 Centruroides sculpturatus
TATATAGGGTTTTATATATTTATATATTTTTTTTTATGTATACGTATTAATGTTCTCACCAGAAATTTTTAGGTGAAATGTAGAAGTAGGTGTGCAAAAAAATTATGCAATATTTACATGGTTTTTTAGTTGCTACTCATTCTCTTGATAGATTCTTTAGTGATAAGCATAAATTTTGCTGAAGAAAACAAATATGATTTGTTCTCTTCAGCAAAATTTATGCTTATCATTAAAGGATAAAATTCTCTGTTATTTGGAAATATAAGCTCTCTCTCTTGACAGACAGTTTTTCAGAAAATTTTTCCATTCTGTTGAATTCATACAAATTTCATCCTGGATGTTTCTCCTCCTCCTGTTTCCATATACCTTATTCCCAGGTCTTTCTTTTTTGATCTTCTGACTATTTGTGGTTTCTATTCCATGGCTATCCTTTGTAATTTTTATCTTCACATCATATTAATTACCTTTCTTTTATTTCATTAATAATTAATTCCTTCATGTTCATCACTTCTTTAGTTTTTCAGTTTTTTTTTCATGCATGAATAATAATCTGAATAATCTTGTCAGTGCATCCATTTCAACTGCACTTAGCCAGCTTTCTTTTTCTGTTTTTGATATTCCCTACATTCTGGCTCTACATAATATGCAACAAATATTTCACTACACTGTTACATATATTCCATTTTCTTTTTTGAGATTTTGACATTTCGTCAGATTCCATTTAGCCTTTTAAATTGCCTTTTTTTGTTTTGTATTTTTCAATCCTCTCCCCCATTTTGGTTTAATTCCACTCCAAAATATTTGAAATATCACATACTAAAAGTACTACATTTTTCCATTTTTATACTTTCCTCACACATACTATGTTTAATATTGTAATTAATTATTTGGTAACTTTTTTTAACAAAGATTCATGGGAATATAAGTAATCAACCATCTTCAAAGAAACCAAATATTGTATCAAAATCAGTGTTGCAATCTTCATATGGAATTAATTTTGTTTTTTTTTGTTTGCCTTTTGAATTTCTCTCAAAAATAATTTGATCATCATTTTAAAAATGGTAAAATGGGAAAAAAATACTTGTTTTTTAAATAATCTA
>NW_019388601.1:0-6582 GCF_000671375.1 Centruroides sculpturatus
GAATATCTCAGCTTCCATGATTCCAAGGATTCCCGTGATTGATCTGATGCAACTCTTCTATTTTTCCAATGATATCTTCAATGGTAGATTTCGAGGAATTTTTCAACCTTGTACAATAATTACTTAATGAATAATCATTGGAATTAACGAAGTTCTCATTTTACCTTCACATCTTATAAAGTTGCTTTCTTTTAAAATTCAATTAGCCAAGGGGACGGATTCAAAACAATTTAAAGAAACCCCGATATTGCGTCTTTTATTCTAAAATCGAGTAAAGAAGGAATTGTGGAACAAATATTTTACTTTTATTATCGTTCATATTCAACTAAATATTTGGTAGATTCATAGAAGAAAAATGTCCATATCGAAGTTTTACGAAAATGTGGACATATTTTTAACTGGAGGAACGGGATTTTTGGGAAAGGTAAGCATTTCTACGGCGATTTTCATGCACCGATAATATTTTAAGCATATTTACACTTTATGTTTTTAATATCTGTAGATTCTTATTGAGAAATTGCTACGGTCTTGCAATGTTAGAAAAATTTACATTTTAGTCAGATGCAAAAAGGGAAAAACAGTAGAAGAAAGGAAAGAGGAATTGCTTAATTGTAAAGTAAGTTTAAATAATAGTCTATATTTTCATAAAATAAAACAAAAATTTCAATAAATTACTCGAGTTACATATATTACAGTTGACCCCCTATAACACTGTTGATAATTCCGTTTTATAAGAATTCCATGTTGTACGAGTCACTTAGATTTTACAAATACGTGAGCCGTTCACAGCCCTAAATCTAAGTGACTCGTACAACGTGGAATTCAAATAAAACGGAATTATCAACAGTGTTATAGGGGGGATCAAATGTACTGTACTTATATTTTTCTGTGAGTTATAAAGTTGATCAAAATTCAGGCATGAATTCAAAATTAGTATTTCAGTAAATTTTGAAAGTAAAAACGTGTTGTTAAAATTTAAGTTGTTATAAAACCTATGAAACCTAAAGGCAAGTACAATACACAGATTTTTTCTCTAAACTGACGTCACTATTACACTTTCCGATTACAAAAAGTATAATGACGACGTCAAATCGAAGTAAAAACGAACACAATTGTGTTAACACCTAATGTTTTAACGCTTAACACCAATGACGTAACTCACATTGTTTAATTCAACGAAATTTGGTGTTGAAATTTCTATATCGTTTTAAAATTTCTTAAAGATTTTTGAAAAAGTTTTACTGAAAAATCCGGATATTTGCAACAAAGTCGAATGCATCGAAGGAAATATCTGTGAAGAAAATTTGGGAATTTCCTCTTCGTATATGAATCTGATAAGGAAAAATGTTTCGATGGTGTTTCACTTGGCCGCATCGCTTAAATTCAACGAACCTTTTCCGTAAGTTTTAAATGAAATAAAATTATTCTTTAAATTTCGTATTTAATTTCTATCCATCCACCGCTTTCTCGGCAATTAATTCACTTATGTTTTACCAAACACCTTATTTTGCTGAGCTTAAAATTCTTTTACTTTTACAAACGTTTTCAACCTACCCTTGTATTTACTATAGGCCATCACCAGGCTTATTATTATAAATGTTCCACAATAGAACGTACTGTTTTCGACTATTTTTACATTTTTAAAATTTAAAAAATAACTCATTTAAAATAACACACGTCCTAAATGCCTATTGTATGTGAATTTGTTAATTCTTTCTGAGTTAGTATCTTTTTTGCCTTGGTTTTCTTCGTAACCTTTGATCAGCCCTTCAGTTGTGGCGATTTTGTAACCCAAAGTTGTTGCAACACATTTAATTCTATTACTTTCCTTGAGATGGTCCTACACGTTGATACAATATGGCCTATAGTAAACAGGTTGAAAAACTTTGTAAAAATAAAAGAATTTTAAGCTCAGCAAAATTAGGTGTTTGGTGTAACAAAAGTAATTTTATTTCTTCTGTAGCGACTCATTCGTCAACAACGTGGAATCGACAAAAAATCTGATCCAAGTTTGTCGTCAGATGGAAAATTTACTGGTAAACATTTCTTAATGCTTTCATTACAGATTGCTTTTTAGTGTAAAGAATCGGATTTGATTGACAAAACAAGGCAATGTAACACTTGTGACACCTGCCAAGTAGATGCCTCCGAAAAAGTGGATTTAGGTCTTACATAGGAAAAAAACTCAGTTTTCTGACCAATTATCAGTTTCAATGAACTTATCCACTCGGCTATTGTTGGACTTGATGCAGTGGTGTATTATAGCCTACTGGAGCCCAGACGGAATTGAATTAGGGGACCGCACGCACAGTGATGACTTCATACATTTTTGTTTTTGGAAATTTTTGGGGGGAAACATTTTCTTATAAAAGACTGGTTTGTTTTCCCACGCAACTGTCTTTTTTGTCTACAAAATAATGCGCCACTGACTCGATGTAGAGTACAAGAGCATGCAAACGTTTCCTGTTTTAAGAACCATGTTCGTTTCTATTTTCAAACTTCAATATTGTGATCACAAATACCTCGTGAGATTTGCGAGAAATGTATATTTCATGAAGTATTTTTATTGGCACACGTTCAAAATATTTGTTAAAACCCTTACCCACAAAATGTCTTCTGTGAATGAACAATACGAGCAATGTCTAGTAAATCAACTTTACTTTGGCTGGAGAAGCAACCAGTGACGTAATCTGTTTAATTTGAAACCCATTATGTCATTGGCTCGCTGTCCGGCTGTATTAAAGCCACTATACTAGGCAACACGCCCAATAACTGAAAATTAATTCATAACAATTCTGGTCAATCGAACGTTTGTAATATGTTTATATATGCAAATTCGTAACTACATTGAACAAATTTCGTGATGTTCTTTAGGATTTTGTCTGTCACAGTACTTGCATTTACGCCATGCCAACGGGCTAGTCAAGTGAAATTCTTCCGAGTTTTCTTCACGGTAGTAACACCTAAATAGGGGCCAGTTTTTCATAGAAAGTCTTCAGAGGAGGCATCCCCTCGACAGATGGCCCATGTGTCGCGTTGCTGTGTACGAATAATACCAAAATGAATATAATATCACAATTTCAGGTATTAGTGGAGACGTCTACTGCTTATTCTTTCTGCAATAATGAGGAAGTTAATGAGAAAATCTATACTATGTCCAGAACTTACGAAGAATTTAAGAATCTCGCAAAGTATTACATTATGACACTATAAATGCACTCTCTTCGTACTGTATATTCCCTAATTAGTAAACGTTCGTAATGATCATGTTTTTCTAATTGTAGTGTACGAAATAACGCTTCAGTAGAGGTAACAGATGAAAATATTTTGGAAGGTCGACCTAACACTTACGCTTTAACAAAGGCCATAATAGAAAATTATTTAAATGACTTCTGTAGAGATTTGCCTTTAGTTATTGTAAGACCTTCTATTGTGGGTTGCAGTTGGAAGGAACCTATTGACGTGAGTACCGTACTTTTATATTATATATGAAAATAAATTATCCGTTGGCGTGTAACCTCTACAAATTTTATTATTTAGGGATGGAACGATAGCTCGACCGGTGCCAATCATTTAATTTCAGCTGTAAGTATATTTAAATACTGCTGAACACGTAAAAAAATTTCAAAGTTTCTTACTTTCAGGGAATGAAAGGAGTTTTGAGGACCATGTTAATTGATGAGGATAAATACATTGATTTAGTTCCTGCGGACATGGTGGTTAATTTATTAATAGCTGCGGCTTGGAAAAAAGCGAAGATTCCTCACCGAAGGTAATTATTCAAAAGGTTTCACTGAACGAAAACATTAAAAATATTCACGATAACAGAACAAAGTAGGAATTTTTAAATTAAATTTTTTTTCCTATTCGAAAAAAATATTTAAGAATTATTACGAGAATTTCATGCAGAAACCGTAAATACAGTTCAGAAAAGTCTTTGTTATTCTCTTTGCAGAGATGACGAAATCCCAATATACAACTGCACTTCAAGAACCATAAATCCTTTGACTTGGAGCGAGTTTACCGAATTGTTACACGTAAACTTTTGGAATTATCCCCCGAAGAGCACCTTTTTATATCCGACAAAATTCCCCAAGAAAAACTATTATTGGAATCGTCTATGCATTGTGATGCAGCATCAGTTTCCTGCAATGTTAACCGATATATTTCAACTTGCTATGGGCAGAAAACCAATGTATGTTCTTTTAAATATGGTCACGTATTTGTACTTAGAATGATATTCATATTACTTACAATTTAGGATGATGAATATCTACAGAAGAGTTCACAAGACTATGAAAGTGTTACAATATTTCTGTACAAGAGAATGGATGTTTCATGCTAATAATCTGGAGGAACTGTTTAAAGCAATGTCGACACAAGATAAACAGGTGGGATTATTTTCTACGTTGAGTAAATAATACCATATTACGTTTGTTGAAATACTAACAAGAATGGCTTATTTATAATTAAACAATTATTGCTACTATAGAATTAATAGTAATTAATTAACAGCAGCACTAAAATTAAGTAGTGTAGCAATGCCCGTCTTGTTCGTTTATTGCTATAAAGCAACGCTACCCACGGGCGATCTGCGAGGGAGGATGGCACCCGAGAGGACTTTCTACGGGAGGTTGGCCTCTATTTAGAAATACAATTCGAATTAATATATCAGTTTATGCAATAATAAGCAGCAAATTTACGGGGTCATAACTAAAGAGTAGGTGCCCAGAGTTCTCAGTTGGAAGAAGTACTGTACAGGAAAATCAAACTTTTAAGTTGGGCTGTTTTCCTGATTATGAGGTTTTCAATCCTCAACAAAACCTTCCATCTTTTTTTAGGCCAATTTATACAATAATCAGCAGTAAACACACTACTATTTTGAATTACTGGCAAACACAGTATTAAGCTAAGTACACATCAGCAGTATTTAGAACATAATTCTGAGCATTTTCTTTTATTTCTCTCTTTCGAATTGCTATCAAATTTTTATAGTTATTATGAAAGAAGAATGAAATATTTGCGTCGATTTATTCACATGGTTTTTATTAGAATTTACCTCTTTTTCGTAAGTGAGAAAAACAAAGAGCTACCTCATATTTTTACTTAAAATGTAAATTCTCTTTTGTTTTCTAATTTCGTGCTGCCCAGTGGCCAAATAGATAAAACTATTGAACATTGATCGCGGGTTCGTGCCTCCCCAACGGGCTGGCTACGTGGCATTTTCCGGGTTCTCTTTATGTTAGAAACACCTAAATGGGGACCAGTCTCCCGTAATGACCACAGAAAACCATTGGCAAAATATGCAAATAATGGGAATTTAATTTCAGAATTTTAATTTCGACATCTCAAAACTCAATTGGAATGACTACATAAAAAATTACATTCTGGGCTTTAGGAGATTTGTTTTCAAGGAGGATGATTCGACCATTCCTCTAAGCAGAAAGAATTTGTTGATGTAAGTATCAATTTACATTATTTCACCTGTAAATAATAAAATGTATAATATATTATTAATTTTACTTTTACAGGAAATATTACATAATTTTATTTATGAAAATTGGATTGCTTTTGGCATTTCTTTATAGTCTCATCTTCAGAAAAATTAAGTTTATCATTTAGATTCGTGCATTAATTGTCTATCAATTTATGTTAAGTTTATATCATACTACAACTGTATTAAAGCACAGTTGAGTCTCACAATTGAATTTTGTACGTATGTGTATACTATACAGTAAAAAAACGGCCTCGGTTGACAGGTTAGTTTATCGTATTAATCACTATTGTAACTGTTTTGCTGACCGCACTTACCACTACAGACTAGCAGTACACACTAAAATTTCCCTGCGTCAATGTGTCGGCCTATACAGACTCTACTGTATATTGTAACGGTATAAGCAATGTAACGGATTAAACTATAAACATGGATAATTCTATTATATAAATAAAAAAAAATACAAACTTCTTTATATGGTTTTTACTTTAATAAATAGAAAATTGTTGTTTTTTTACTAACGAAAAATATAACAAAACATCTTTAAATTACGTGTAAATATACACATAATTTTTTCTTAATTAATAATACACAGCAGACTCGATGTAGTGAACGAGTCTGTCAGTTCTTCCTATTATTTTCATATAATATTTACAGTTGATAATATTTGCGCACGATTTAACTCAGTGCTTAGAGAGTTCGCTGTATCCAGGGTAATTTGTATTATTAGCCGATATTATACTAGCTTTATATACTGATACTGAGTATCAGTATAAAAAGGGTCAGCGAACTATACCTAACTTTGAAATTCAGGCAACAAAACACTAAAGGTATTGGGAACACTAACTAGGGCAATTTATTTCGCTTTCCTCGCCATTACGAACCCCGATATAATCATAAACAAACATTTCTACTCGTTACAACTCATTTAGTAGTATTATATTACAGCTGACTCTCGATACAACAGACTAATAGGAATAAGGTATTAGTTTGGTAATGCCGACTGTCTGTTGTATTCGAAAGTATGAATTACAAGATAAAGAATCGGTATGAAGAAAACGTTTTTGATTTCAATTACAGGACAGGAG
>NW_019388602.1:0-6507 GCF_000671375.1 Centruroides sculpturatus
GTGTAGATTTAAACAATCGAAAAGAGGAAACTTTGATTGATGATAGATAACTTACACAGTTTTTTTCATTACTTAAAAATCTCCATAAAATAAATTTTAATATTAGAAATCTATAAAGGATTTACTGGAAACAAGATGGTAAAATTAAAAGATAATATAAAGAGGTGGAGAAGAAAGAGTTCATCATTCATTTCCATGCGAATGCACATGAATAATGATAACTTTTCATATTTGAAGTGCTTGATCGATACCTTAATGATGTCTTGTAATGACAATATTCACTTTTTCTGTATTAAATTACTTTTTCAATTAAAAATAAGATAATAGTTTATTATCAGTATTACTAAAAGTAAGAAATGAACTTTAAAAAGAAATTTTAAATTTTATTCTAACAATAATTATCCAAACTTTTTATTACTTTATAAAAAAAAATGCCCCGATAAGTTACAGTAAAAATTAACTTATTAAATATTGTTCTTGATATATAAAAAAAATCACGTGAAATATTATATTAAATTGCCACTTTATGAAATGATAAATTACGAATAAAAATTTCCAGTAGACTAATGTAACTTTTTCATTAAAAACTGAAATTCACTTTTGTAACTCAAATTTCAATTATGTGAAATCTATATTTCAGATTTTATTTATTTATTTATTTTTCATTAAGCTTTAGTATTAAATAATAAAAATTCAATTTTATAACAATATTATTAAAGATAGAGCCTACTCAATAATCTAAAGAAAGAAGTGTGAGAAGATGAGGAGTAGGATAAGAAAGAGGACTAATGGACGCTGAGCAAATAGGATGAATGAAAAATTCGACTATTTTATAATAAAAATCTTTATTAAATTATTTAATCAAATGGTAAAATTATCGTTCTTTTATCAAAACTAAATCTATAGTTAGAATTTTATAGATTTCATGATAATCTCTAAAATAAACAGTTATTTTAAAATCAAAATTTCCAGAGTCATACAATTACAATATGAATGCGAAGTAAAAACTTCATGACTCAGTGAAATATGTAAATTGAGCTTCATAAGTTTTATTTACATTACTTATCATAAATATTTATAAAAATTTTAATATCTAAATTCTTTAGTATTTAAAATACTGAGAGAAGTTTAAACGCATCTATGAAAGGTAACATTTAATAATAAAATATTTTCATATTTAATATTGCTTAGAATATTTTCTTATGAGTTGTATAATTAGGTTTATTTTTAGTTTGGAAAAAAAAATATTTTTAAAATATTTGCACAGTTTTTTTCGTTGTTGTTGTTGTAAATTGATAAATATTGATAGAATGTCTCTATAAATAGAAGCATTTTAAAAATTGCATACAGTGAAACCTTCCAATAAAGACCACCTTTAAACGGCTGATATTTTCCCTTGAAATGCATACAAAATAACCTCCAAACAACGGCTCACTTCCCAATAATGATCATTCTTCAGTGACCGTTGTTTAAAGGTTTGACTGTAGTTCAAAAATTAATTAAAAACCTATCTTTACACCCAATTAATTATCAGGTAAATTATTTATATATAAAGTTTATATTTTGGCAGAAAGACAAATAAAAATTATAAAAATTTTATCATATTTTATAACAATATATAACTTATTGTTCTATATTAAAAAATTCAGAATTAAACAAAAATATAAAGCATATAATTTACAACATTTAAATTTATTATTCAAATAGAAAAAATTAGATAAATTTGTTTGATATTTTTCATATAAAATCTTATAGAATATATTTTTTTCTTATTTTTTAAAAAATTTTAGACGAAATATTTATAAAAATTGAAACTACAATGATTTTTAAACGTGAATTTTATAGATAAAGAATATTCTATTGTGTAAACTGAAAAAATATCTATTCAAATTTATACATTTTTTTTTCTTAAAAATAGCAGATTTAATTTTTTTAATTTGATAGAATTACAAACATTTTATAATATCAATAAATAATAATTGTATATTACTTTTTTTCAAACGTTTAAATTATATTTTGTATGCAATATAATATATAATGATATTTATGATGAATTCTTATTAATTTAATTTAAAATTAATTCCTTTTAAATTAATTTATTTAATTCCTGTTATTATTAAGTTTCCAATAAATATAAAGAAAATAAAATTATTCGTTGTATTACAATTAAAACTTAAGTTTTAAGGTTAATAATTAATATAAGAATATATATTAAACTTAAAAAAGATAATAATAATAATAAACATTTAGTTCCAAATAAGTGTAAAAGAAACATAAAACTATTTAATTCATTATATAAAGCTTACGTTATTATCATAAATTATACTCTCTTATGAAACTAAACGTTATTAATGCTTAAATGAAAGAATAATATCACAATAAAAGCTGGAGTTTTATTTAAATAATTCATGTAAATTATTACAGTCGAATCTCCTATTAGAAACCTTACAACGACGACCATTTTTCAGGGATATTTTTTTGAACAAAATTGCATACAAAATAACCTCTAAAACAGCAGCCACCTCCGAACAACGTCCATTTTTTTTTTTATGTTCCCGTCAGTGGCCATTGTTCAGAGACTTGACTATATTATATAATGTCATAAATTAATATTATATTATATAAATAAAAATCTATCTCAAACCTGAAAACTTAGTTNAAAGCGAGCTACTTACTTCCCATAAGTTTAATGTTATAAATTGATATTATATTTTGTTCCAGGACAGTTTTAACTATAGCCTACTACTCTCTATATATATTATATAAATAAAAATCTATCTCAAACCTGAAAACTTAGTTATTAAGCAGTCTATTACATACACAATAATAATTTATTTGACTTCAAGGTACTTTTCCCCCCTTGTGTGGAAAAAAAGAAGAAAATAAGACAATTAGATAAATGTACCTTTAGAAAGAAATTTTTCATATTTTATTTAAAAGGCAGTAAAAAAAAAGAAGTTGAAAAGATTGATAGCACTTTTATTTATGTTTCAACTGATAACAGGGTTGAGATTTAGAAATGAATTGCAAACTTTTTTTCGCTGCTTTAACAAAAGGAATAATATAATGTATCTAATTTTAGAATTAGCATGAGATATTTAATGTCACATAAATCTAATTATAGAAGCAACGACTAATCTAAACAAGTTTTACTACAGAAATTTCAAATAATTTAAATGTTTAACGGTTTAATTTTTTTTTTTTTTACGTTTAATGATTTTTCCTTGTCGTATTATTTTTATACAATTATTAACACTTCTGTATGAAAATACATTACGAGAAAGTCTTTATACACGTCTATAGTTATTATAAGATGCTTATATATCTTGTAATGGGGCACGGATTATCTCAAATGTGTAACTGAATCTAACTATTTTAAGTTTAATGTCCTATAGTAACTGCAATTACCACTTCTAAAATTAGGCTATCTTCATCATCATTATCACTTCTGGAATTTCAAAGCTTAGCTTTCTCAGAGGGAGAAAGAGAAATTATTCTGTTCTCCCATTCTCATGTACATTTTAGATTTTCCTAATTGCTTGCTAACTGATCATTTATTATGATCATTTCTATTACTCCTAACAATTAATAATTCTCGTAGTGGTGTTCTGTAATTCATTATTAGAATTTTATAATTTAATCTTACTAGAAAAAATGCTAATGGGTGAGAAACAATACTCTTTATCCCTTCTAATGTTTTGTCATAGACCTATCTTCCTAATCTTTCCCATTGCAAGCCATTCTCATTTTTTAATGGAAGAACTGAGATGAAAATTGCTATTTCTTTTTAAATATTTTCAGAACGATATAATTAAACTGAATTTTTAACTACATTAGTAGAGAAAATATATTTTCTTTTTTTTATTAAATTAAATCTTATAAAAGGAAGAATAATAATTAAATGTTATAAAATTTAATCAATTAATATAATTTGTACAAGGAACAATAGATAAATAAGGTAGAATTATTTTAATTAATCATAGATTTGTAATAATACTACCGTATTTAGAAAGCTTGATTTATATTTTACATTATACATTTTCAATATGTCATTTATTATTATAACAAAGTAAAATTTATTTATTTTACTTTAATTTTATATCTACATAATTTTTTTAAAAAAATAATTAATATTTAATTATGCTATTTATTAATTTAATCATTTTTATAAAGAATTTTTACAACAAAGTATTGTATTTTAGATGTAATTATAATAATATTCATCGTCAACTTTTTCTTTAAAGTTTTATTTCTTTTACGTTTCCACAAACAGAAAAAAAGTCGCACATTAAACAATAAAAGTTCATTCTCCACAGAACGTTTTTTTTAATCTTATTAATCATAATTAAATTTTTAAGGAGTTATAAAACTAAACAAAGGAGTTTTTCATTATAATTATCAAAATTTTTATTTATCTTTACTCAATTTGTTACATTTTAAAAAACATTTATTTAAGCATACTTTACTGTGGCACACATCCTAACAGTGATATATCACTCTTTGCTTACAGTTAATCGCCCAGAAAAATCTCAACTCTTGCTCCGCCCGATATGTCTACAGCAATCCTCATCGCTAGAGCCAAAAGCATCAGATTTGCGTGAGACCTCATTGAAGTTGACAATGCACCATTACTTAGGATCAATCTATTGTCGACACAGCAGCTGTTCTCGCTGACGTATAAGGTGTGGTACGCCTGAATATTCCAAATCTAGCTTGCGTTATTAATCACAGCAATATGGTCTTATAATCCTCTCAATGTCTCAACAAGTTGTCAAATGAACGATAGTCATTTTAATCCGGTCAACAAATCGTGTAATCCAATTGTGACAAATGTGACATGTCACACTGATTACCTTCAGTTTATGACAGAATATCCTAAAAGTAATTACTACTATAGTTTTAAAGCAACACAATCATTATTTGTATAAATTATAGACTTTTATCATTTATTTTCCAATAAAATTTAACAAATTTATATGAAATTAAATTTTGAAATCTTTAATAAACGTGTATTTAATATTAATAGAAAAATATATATGTCCTATATTAGAATCCTGTTTCTCTTTGAAATAATGAAATCTTTTCGTTTAGTTACATTAGTCTATTCTATAAATATTTAAAACCTTATACAACTACAAATAATTAATTATATTTTTCTGTATAAATTAAGATTTTTATCTTCTCAAAAAACAAAAATATATGTTAATAAATTACTAATGTTAATTAAGTAGGAAAATTTCTTTTCAGTTCATCCATTCTGTAAACGACTTTAGTTGAATATATTAATTTATATTTAATTAGATACAAGAAATATGAATTATAAGATGTTAAAAATATATTAATTTTAAGTATTAATTAATTTCAATTATTATTCTTTTCTTTTTCTATTTAAATAACTAGTAATACATAAGAGATAAAACAGGAAAAACTCGATTTTTTTTTCAACACACATGTAATAGATGCCTGGAGTATAAGCTGGATTTCGTATACGAAGGAAAACTTTAACTACACAATGTGAAAATCGATATCAGCGGTAGTAAATTCCAGACCGAATCGCAGTATTGATGTAGTAAGTGCTATTAAAGTACAGAATCAATAATAACATTTTGACACAAAGAAACTGATGCTGGTCATCAGCGGTTTAGGAAAATAAATAAATAATAATAATAATAATAAGTGTATGACTGATTGAATATAATTAATTTATAAAATAAATGTTTATTTAAAACATTTAATTTAAAGTTATATTTTTTAAGATTTTACCCGATGAAATAAATCAGTTTAAATCTGAAAATAATGATTAAAATTTTTAAATGTATTATTGTTAATAGTTAGTGCGAGAAATTTTATTATGTTATAATAATATTAATACGTTTCTTGTAAAAGAATCAATTTTCAATAAAGAGATAAAGATAATTTTTTAAAAAATTTAAAAAAAAAGACTTTCCTTTTTAATTCATCCTGTAGAACATATCATAAAATTAGTGGATTATTGCTTTACAATACGTTTTCTTTAAAATCTTCTTAAACCATCTTGTAATAAGTTGAAAACTTTACTAAACTGACCACACCCGATCAGTTCTTTATACGATTTGGCATGATTAAGTCGAATTTGCCAGCTTTTGACAATTGGCTGCACTGACAGCGCCCTGCTGGGATACTCACGACCACAACTCACTCCCTCACTCATCCATCTCGACACGTCACGTGACTCGCAGTTGAGAGACAATAAGAAATTAAGAAAAAAAAAAAAATCTGATAACAGACCACCCAGATCGGACAGTCGCTCATAAGAGCCGGACGTATGCAATCCACTGTACCGCCTATTAATGAACCACCTGCGAGTTGTATCCTACACATCTCATAATTTTGGACGTTGCCCCTAATCCTGGCAGTTGAGTAATTAATATCCTTTTACTTTTGGGGTAAATATATATAACTTTTTTTCTTTTTTTTCTAAAAAAAAAATAACGATTTTAATTATACGTAATAGAAACTACAATGATG
>NW_019388603.1:0-6531 GCF_000671375.1 Centruroides sculpturatus
TTTCAATCAGCCGTAGTCCGTAAACTTGACACGTGTCGGGCTGTGATTGGAACGACTTGTAAGAAATCGGATTCCTAATAAATTGGAACGTATCTATATCTTATAGGGGGGGGCGACTGTACATACGCTCGGAATAGTTATCGTTCTACCGGACAATCGCATCAGTCAACTGGAAACAAGCACTTGTACAGTTGTATTGATTGGAATGAGAGTCAAATAGCCGCTACGGGCGTCGTCGTCGTTGTAACACAATCTTTCGACACAGTGGTTCTCAAAATGGACATTACATATGGGAAATGAGTAAATCTCTAGGGGTGAAAAGAAACAAGGGGGCGCTGGAGATTGGGTACTGAACGGTGACCATAGGCAAAGGTTAAGGTCACTGGCATCCTTCCCCTTTCCTCTGTAAAGGGGTATGAAGAAACATTGCGTTTAATGGTTTCCAGATATTGAGAACAATGCATGGTAAGGACACAAAGTGTGAGGTTCATAGAAAAATTTTTCCTAAGAATATTTCCAATACTTTCTCACACAAGAGAAAATGGGTTAGGGGCGTTGGGTATAATTTTATGGAACAAGGTAGATCAAAAACGTTTGGGAATCACTGGTCTAGACCCCGAGCAAGCATTAGTTCTAAATTATGATGCCGTTACGGCAAACAGCGCCAATAGCCGAACTCGTTGGTATTTTCTGCTCATAATTACAAAATTATGAATGCTTTATTCGCAATTGCTGTTAGTTAAAAATGAAAATAAGTTAAATTTTTAAAATGACACCTTACTTATAAATGAATAATTTCTCCATAAAAATACGATAATGTTTAGAACGGAATGGTCTAATTCGTAAGATTATAAGGTGGCATTATGAATAAAATAAAATATAAGGCGACTTAAAAGTTGATATTTCTTACTCTACAAATGCTCCTGGAAATCTTTTCTGGCTACGAATATCTTCCAAAGTTATGACAGTTGTCTGTAAACAAGAAATCATAACACAATGAAACATCCATTAACAGACACACCCGAATAGCCGACTCCTCAACTTAACAGGAATTTTTACAATCTCCAGACTCTTCAAATCTCATCTATTATATTTAGACTACTTGTAAATAACAGACGCCGTCGTCCGTCACCAACCTTATGAAACGTAAAGTCCTGACTTCAATATTCTGAAAGAATTAATTAGGCCTACGTGCGAAATATTTTAAAACTAAAAGAATCGGTTCAAATACTCTTTCAGAGGACGAATTTTGACAATAGGCGTCGAATAAAGACTGGCTTAAAATAGGAATAGAGGAGGACAGGTTGTAAAAAGCCGAACAATATTCTTTATCTATTAGAAGAAGACTAATGTGGTTAAGTTGTCAATCATCACCTGTTATCATACATATTATTATTATTGGGATGCAATTTGAAAAAATTGTACAACTATAAATTCCTACTGTCGTCCGTCCGTCTGTATTTTCTTATTCTCGAGAACAGAGTTAGATAGATAAAAGACGAGACCACATATGGAAACCTTAGGGACAGGAGGCCCCGATTAACTATATACGAACTCCGATGAAAACCGGAAGTAATGTTATTATTTTAATTCAAAATTTATCCCCCGAAAGGTGTTAGGTGTATGATGGCATGACTATGTTGTTAAAGGAAAAGTATGATGTACAGGGGCAACCACTACTAATTTGAAGTGGAGAGCATATATTTTAAATGAAATAAATTAAAAATTGCAGCCCATCTTATTGTTGGAATTAAGCCTACGATACCAAAAATCCACAAACTTTTCCCGAATTACTCTCCTATTCACACTCAGATTCTTTAACATTATAAAGTCAACACGCTTTACTACTGAGAAAGCACATTTATTCAGCTAAACAAACGTTTTCAACCCATTTCATGGGCCATCATCAGGTTAAAGACGTTCGGATCAATGGCTTTTCGAACACGTTTACATTTAAATTATATTAGAACATGTTGAAATAAGATTAAGCAAACAAGCATAACGAAATTAATACAATAAACAAGAAAAATAAAATAAAATGAAATACAAAATACGGTAATTCCCCATAATACAATATGTAAACATTTTTTATAGTAACTCAGGTTTTTCGAGCCTGGTGGATGTATCCTCTTACGAGTTCTTTCTGATTATATATTTCCATGCCGACGGTAAAATGTTATTTTCCCGAGTTATTCATTCATTCGACAAGAACCGTAGTACACGAACAGAACAAGAACAGTAATAACGAAAAAGAAACTTAAAACGTTTAACGACAACAGCGTTTAAAGGAAGATTTGCCTGCCAATTTAAAGGGCAGGATATTCGGTAATCTGGCATTTATCTTAACAGCTGTGTGGCTTAGGTTTAATTTTTTTTTATTAATCATTTATTGGTAAAAATAAAGGACAGTAAAGCTATTTATGCTCATAATGCAATAACAAAGAATAGTGCTAGAGCTATTTTCAGGAGAGAGTGTAACCGCACTTGGGAACACAGCTGGAACAACGAAAACACAGATGCAACTACCCCCTTTTTGTTTCCAAGTATCTACGACAACATAGGCCAAAATAGAGGTTTCTTCACCCATGAGGAAGCCCACTCTCTGACTGGACATGGGTCGTTTGCCGGCTACCTGCGAAGATTCAAAATTCAAGAAGAAGGTAGCTGCACCATTTGCATTATGGAGGATGGGCCGCTGCACTACATCTACCAGTGTCCAGTGACTGAAAGCAATAGGCTGAAGCTCCAACTTCTTACTGATGTGGCTGGCATACACTGGCCCTGCCCTCTACATGAATTGATAAGGAATGCCACTTTGTTTCAGGAGCTCAAAAGCTTCATCAAAGATTATTTTAAGTGTATGGGCAATAATAGAAGGCCTCTATAAAAGTGTGGTTTCTTGCTTCATTACATTGTCAAAAGTATATATATATATTAGTAGCACCATACCTTCGTCTATATTTGTATACGTTTATTCTGTCTTATCGCTAGCCATGTGTGATAATCTTTGTTCTAATGTCACTCCACTAATTAATTCGGAAGATTATTATTGTATTTCTACGTTTTATCTTACACTCCTAGGTTATGTAGTATATTATGTGTCTTGTCATGTACTGTACTTCACCTGTTAATTCTTATGTTTTATTTTACAATTCACCGCGCTCATTATTTTGGTAAATCTACATCTCCTGTGTATGTATATTTTATTTTGCTAGTAGCATTGTATTGTACCAGTTGTGAATATAGTGCACTGCGATGATTACTGTATATATTTTCTATTTTATAACTGTGTGTATGTATTACTAATTATATAACCCTTTTGTCTTATTATCTCATTTATAGTTGTATTTTAACCTCTGCGGGACAGAGGTCTTTGTAAATAAAGGTATTATGAAAATGAAAATGAAATGAATTGGAAAAATAGAACAAAAAGGTTCGAAAAATTACACCTACTTGATAACTATAAGGCTAACAAAATCCTACATCGATTTTTATTAGTCTCTTAAATCATAAATGGTATTATAAAAGCAAGAATATCGAACACGTTTCCCACCCCTCGAAGCGGCTAGCAAATCTTCGCAACTCGACATTTGAACTAAACCGACCTTCGTCCATCTTTCCGTTCATAACAAGTTTCGTCTTCCTTGTCGTTCTTCTTTCCACTTCATTTTTTATGAATTAATAATTAATCAATGTACGAGTATTTATGCTTTGTCGTAATTTTTATGTCATTTAAAGGGTCCCGTCCAATTTGTTTGCTATTTAGAATTCAATTAAAATGATATTTTTATAGCCGAAAAGATAAATAATATATTATACATATACCCCAAATTATATATGCTACGTATATTTCTGATGGAACAATATGTACCGATATTGGGGACATCAATATTAAAAAACTGTTCTTTTTGTGATACGTAGGTAAAGACAACCTGCACTTAATTTATATTTGTCTCACTGCTGTTGTGCTAGCTTGCCTTAATATGCCTGTTTAAACTTTGTTTATATTTTATACCACACTCGCTACATTCCATTTTATTTAACGTATAACGAGTTCCTCGATGTTGACAGTATGATAAACAATTATAATCCTCTGTCGATAAACTCTCCCGATCCGAAGATTAAACCTTGGTTTAATCTTCGAATCGGGCGAAAAAGCTGACGTTGCATATGCGCCACGGTGCGGAAGAAATCTACATTAATGCCCGCTCGGGGGTCCAGACATTTGCTCTTTCGGCGCGTGTCTATGGCGCAGCGGCAATAGAGATGAAGTCGGAAGTCTTTTTCTGTCTGTTGTTTCGCTTCGTTCCACTTTTTTGTAAAACGGAGAACTGTGAGGGTTGGAAAGTTTTAATTAGACAGCCTGCCACAAAAGAGTAAAGTTAAAAGGGAAGAGGTATTCTCTCCGTCGGCAATGCAAGGAAGGGGTGCCTCGCCCGAGGCTCGGTTCGACGCTTTCCATTTCGATTCCGTTAGTAACGGGAAAGGATGACTGAGACTGCAAGGCTTCTTCCCAGTCGCTTTCCTTTTCACTATTCGAGTTGAATTTTGTTTATCTTGCAGACATTTTTCTAATAAGATTTTAGGATTTAGTCCTGCCTTTGCATAGAAATCGTTAGAAGACGAAAAGTAATTTTCTGCCTTTCGAACATCAATCGGACCGTAGAATCGTTTGTTCCTTGTCTCTTGGCTAATCGGTCTGTATCCGCATCAATTCTCACTTTTGCCGTTTCTAACGTTTTGGTTTATTTGTTTGTAGCAAAACGTTGACGATCTGCCGAGAGAGGATTAATTTTCAATGGGAAACTGGCCCCTTTTAGGTGTTACTAACTTAAAGAAAATTTGGAAAACTTCACGTAACCAGTCTGTTGACGACGCGAACCCGTGACCAATGTTCAATGGTTTTATCCACTCGGGCGTTGGTGGGCTCTAACGTTTCGACCCTCAAAATCGTCCTTACCGGACTATAATGATTATAATTAGACACGCACTATTTATTTCGCCGATTTTCGCTCTCGTGCTTTTCTTTCCGCGGATAATCGAGATTCCGCCCGACTTCCTTCCACCTTCGAAAGGACGCGCCCTTCTGAACAAGGTTTGATTTCTAGAAAAGTGGCTCTTTTCGTCTCCAACCGGAACAGAAGCCATCAGTTTTACCGCTTAACTTTAAGGACTATTTTACGTGGAATTTGACGGCGATTTGTCCAACGAAATAAATAGCGAATCAGTAATTGCCAGAGAAAAATAAAGTAACCATAAATGTTGCCTCAAGGCTGTGTACACGGGAGGTATGAAAGTTTAAACCCTCCCTCTTAGTAACATTTTTTATTTGAATTGTCAATGTTAATAAAACATTGTTAATATACTATGTTAATACTGTTAATTAAACGTTTATTTTGTAAAAAAAAATTGCTTATTGTCCTATTGAAATGTAATGGTTGTCAAGTTTATTTATTGGCTTCTACTCTGAGGACTTATTCTGCAAAAGGTGTGATAAGTCCTCAGACTACCAGTAGAAGCCAATATATAAGCTTGATAACCATTAAATTTATTTTGTACCCGTTCAGTTTCTCGTTAGTCTATTGATCTGTCGAGGGGGACTTTTTAAGGGAAATTGACCGTATTTAGATATTAAGCTTACAAACTCAAAAATAACCCGGAAAGCTTTAAGTGGACAGCCCGTTGGCGAGGAACGAACTCGCGACCAACTACCAGTGTTCAGAGGATTTATCCATTAGGCTACTGATGGCATAAATATCGTTCATAAGTTTCGTCTAAATTTTCAGAATACTATAGGCTAGAAGTCATAAATTTTCTGTTGTTTGTTGATATGAAATTTGGAGCCTCCTTGGGGATTAGAAAAAGGACAATCCTGACGAAGTTGTGTTAAATGAGAAGCTTGCACTCGTGAAGTAAACATCAAAAAGATATTGAGAAAGAACATTTATTATAATTATAACAGCCATTATAACGTATCGCTTCATAGAAAAAAAGGGTGGAAAGATTAAGTGTTGCCAGCTGGCGAAGAAATAAAATAAATCAGTAAATAAAATAAACATTAAAACTGTAGCATTACGATATGAAACGTAATAATAATATACATATGTCAGCAAAATGGAGACACGTGCTCCTGGTAACTATAATAAAATTATGTGATAATGAATTTTAATGTTTCCAAGTGTGTTATAAGTTGTATCGTGCTCCTAAGAGATGAAAGGGTGGAGAGATTTGAATATGATTAACAACCCTCTGAACCCTCTGAGTTATCTTGTTAATTCGGATAAAGGATCTTATGTAGCAAGGGTGCTCTTTTAAGCAGACTCAATTGGTATGTCGGCTAAGATTAGTGCTGATTAATAGCAACGGTTCGAAGACGGAAGAATATATCGTCAGTACTCAGAACTTTGCGTTTAGTTTGTATAAAAGTACAGGCGACCCCCCTATAATTACGGTCCCTATAATTACGATTCCTATAAAACTACGAAAAAATATACGTATTTTGGAAATGTTGAGTCAGATTAGTGTAGAATC
>NW_019388604.1:0-6505 GCF_000671375.1 Centruroides sculpturatus
ATTACAAATTAACATATTTACTTAACTTTAAAGCCTATTAATACAAAATAAAAATGTTCTTCAAAAGTGTTCGATCTTTACAATAATAAACTGAAGTTTCACATTGAAAATATAAATTATTATTGTTGAAATACAAAAAAGAAAATAATAAGCACTACAAACAGCCTTTTATTTGTTTATTTCTCAAAATAAAATTTGTTACAGTGATAAAAGATATAATAAAAGCTTTTCTTTAGTATGAAGTCATTTATTTATGTACACTGTTAAGCAGATATATACATACAGTGAAATGTTTTAATCTAAATGTTTGATATTGTATATAAGGAATAATATTTTTCAACCTGAAATGAGAGAAGACTTCATGTAACAACTTCATATTCTTTTAGGGATCCTTTAGTTTAGTTAAATTGTATGAAAGAATCATAAACCAAATCTGTGTGATTTTAGAAATATTAAAATATATAGATCTTAGAAAATTTGTAGAATGCATAATTTATGAGTCTGTCTTATATTTGTTATAAGATATATTATCATTCTTCAAAAGATTCATTTATTTCTAATGTAATATACTGACAGTATTTTGATATGGAAGTTATATATGATTTCTAAAGAATATTGCATAATATTAAGCAGAACAACAACAAATACACAAGCCTGTTATTCTTACTTTTTATCAATGCTTCCTTTTTTACTTACACTTTTAATTCTAACTCATACATTTTACAGAAAATATTAAAACATTGTCTGTGGCTGAAATTAATGTGAGAAATTTAAAATTTTATTAAATTTATTCTTTAAACATTATCATCTTTTCGATTGATATTTTTAATGTTCCACTTTTTGTTTTAATGAATAATAATAATGCTTTAATTAAGTGACTGTGTTAAAAAATGAGTTGATAAAACTTGATAATTATTTTTTTATTCTGTTTCTCATCTATTTATTCTTAATGAATTATTTCATATTACATTCTTAATATGCATTATTTTTATTATATATGTTTTTCTTTTGTGAAATTTCTCCGTTTCCCTCTTACATGAAATTCAATGCATCATTTATTGTATTTTATAGAAATTATTTGTTTTAAGATTTCATAAAGAATATTGAGAATAAACAGGTTTATATTTTAAATTACTTTATTCTGAATTCAGCATAATAGATATGTGTCAGATTGTAATATAATTAAAGAATATTATAATTATTGCAATATATTTGTATTAAAAATTATTTTCAAACTCCTGTTAATGTTTTACTAACAAATGGATTATATCTAATGAGATAATATTTCTATTTTTAGTAGTTAATGTAATAATCTAATCCATTAAAACAGTTTCTCATTTAGGAAAATGTGATATTTACTTTATGACATTTATAATATATCTTTTTTATTGTCATATAATTTTTTTTTTTTTCTTTCTTTAGAAGTTCAGGTAATTTAAGACCTTTTTAGTATTGTAGGAAAGGACAGTTGGAATTCAATTGTTCAACATTTCACAAACTTAAAATTTTAAATGTTTGTGAAATACATAAAAGTATATACACTTATCACTCTTTTTGCACAGTGGATCCACTCCAAAGAATGCAGTGTAAAAGAAAAATTGCATAAAAAAAGTACATGTATCCTACAGAAAAATGCTTGATAGGATCCAGAACTTCAAAGGAGTGAAAAATAAGCAATTTACAAAAGAAACACAAGTTTTTTTTTATTCTATTATTATTTATCATTAACATTATTTGTACATAAACATATTAAACACAAGGTAACATAGGAAATACAAAATTAACATACAGGATTCTCTGATAATCATACAGTATTGTACTGTGCTTACAAAAGATAGTCTTGATTTTAACAGAAAGAGTAATTTTTTAAACAATAACACAATTTTAACAAAAAGTTAAATTTAAAAATTTTTAAATAAAATGCTTTCTTCCATGTAAAAAATTGATAAAAAGAGGATATTTTTTTGTCAACCACATTACTGTATTTCAAAATTGTGTAAAAATAGACTGCATAAAAGAGGGATGAATATATATGTCAATATATAAATTATGTATATATTGATAAATATATATCCAAGATGAGCTGTGATGGGAAAAGCAATCATTGAGTGATCAGTAGAATAGTGATACATAGCATAAAATTATGGTTTCCCTCCATGATTATAGTTGTCATCAAATTATACTGGACTAGGAATGTGTTATGGGCAATAGGCAAACTTGATATGTAGGCCTTATACAGTCCTTTGAAAACAATAATATCATGTAAAACTTTTTGTAAAAAATTACCAGCAAGTTAATTTTATTTAATTACATTGCAAGTTGCAAAATTTTTCAAATACAGTGGAGCATCGATTATCTGAATACTGATCAACCGAAACATCGGTTAACTGAAAGCGTTCCAGTTGGCAAATTCACATTTCTGCTAGGGCTGTGGCATTGCAGCACTCTTCCCCTCCCTGCCAAACTGAACTGCGGCCTAGTTTACATTATGTAAGGTATGCATTTGTAAGACGTGATACAAATTATATACAGCACAGTTTTATGTTTAATATATTTTTTTGTAAATGATCAGTTATTCGAACAAACCCATTCTCGAATTGTTTCGGATAATCGTTGCTCTGCTGTATTCTGGGTATGAAAGTAAGTTTTTCTATGAACCGAAATTATATCAATTCAGTTTCTACATTTCATTATGAAAACTGCATGTAATAAACTGTATTGATGACCCTGCCTTAATTATATACTGCTCTTTATGTTGTAATCCAGTTTTATTTTTACTATTTTTCTTTTATATATCATGGTATTTTTTGTATCATTGTATAATTTTGTAAATTGTAAATAAACATATACATACACATACATACACATACATACATACATACATATATTTTATTTGAACACATTGTGTACAATGTATCTGGGTGCCACAACAGGTATAACCCAGTACAAACTCAAAATAATGATGCAAATTACAGATACAGTTGTTTAATTAATGCGTGACAAATGGAGTAAAGGAGGTTAGATACTAGAATAAAATTAGTTAGTAACAAAATATAAAAAATGCAAAAGATTAGTTATATAGAAATAGTTACATAAAAATTGTTACAATAAAAAAAAGGGGGAGGGAAAAAAAGAATTGAGGAAAATTAAACACAAATGATATAATGCATAAATACACATGCAGAAATTTAAACACAGTCACAGAGTGAATCTCAGGTATAATAAAAATAACATTCACAGTAGAATAGATATGTATACAGATGTAGGTACAAATAAACAGGCACTAAAAGTATGCATATATATACAGGCACTAAAAGTGTGCGAAATACAGACACCAAACGAGCAGGGACACCAATTACAGAGTCGAAGAATGTGGACAGAATGGGAACTAGTTGTAGACACTTACAGTAGTCCTTACAAAATAAGTATTAATAAGTGTCATGAAGGCTTCATATGTATCTTTGTTGTCGATTATTTTATCGCAGTCAATTGGCCATGCGCCACCGTGTGCCTCGATGGTTGTCTTCAGTTGAAATCTCTCCAACTCCAACATGGGGCAGTCATAGATGTAATGTTGACTGCCATCCATTACCCCACAAATGGAGCAGTTGGGGTTAGGCTTGTTGATGAATCTTTTCAGGTATGAGTGGAAACTTCCATGGTTGGTCAGGAATTGGCTGATACGCTGGCCGGGCCTATACCATAAACATATAATTTATAATCCATGTATGTGCAAGACAAGCAATTTGAAAAAATCCAACAATGAGTTGCTTAACTTTCCCAGCAACATTTGGTGGTGCCATCTGTTTTCACATTTTATTAAATTTATATTTTTAACTATTATGAAATGGCATAAAGCTTAATTTTAAAAGTAGGGATGGGTTTTAAAAAAAATTGTAAATGCTAATAATGAGTAAAATCATTGTTAAGTCTGACCCTACTGGAGATACACACAACCCTTTTTATCTCCCCACTCTGTTTAATCACCAAAATTTAATAGCATCAATCCCCCTAATAACAAACCTGCAAAATTTTAGAAGATTTTGACTAAAAGCACAGAAGTTATTAAGCTTCAAAGAGAGAGGGTGAACAAAATTGTGCCTTCCCCACATACACACACTAACATCCTTACATACAGAAATTACCTCCAAGTATTTTTGTATTTCTCAATGTTTCAGAGTGTCTTGAGTTAAAAAATTTTAAATCTTAGGGGTCATTTTTTTTGCCCAATTGTCATAGTTTTCATCTGTTATATATAATGATTGGGAAAGTAAAAATATTAGTTCCTATTTGTGTTCTATCACTTGAATTTAAATATTGTGTTCTCTACGAACAATTTGCCTGAACAGGATAGTTGTGTACTGTTGAAAGTACTCACATAATAAATGCTTTTTGTGTAATGCTGACAGACAGTTCTTTATGTTATACAGTATTTTTCAGTTAGGCCTAATTTCCAGCTTTCTTTTGCACTCCCATCTCCAAGTGCTAAGATCCCTCCTTTAGGCTGAGCTAACTTGATATATGATAATTCTGGGAGAGTGAAGTCCTCATTTTAAGTTATCCACAGTAACAAATATAAGCACAATATTTCCTTTGATTATTCAAGAGTGTTTTCATCTTGGGTATGTTGTTTGGCATATACTGGACTTGGTATAAATTATTGTGGTAAAGACGTTAACCTGAAACTGTAGGGAACCTAGTTTCAGTCTGAATCCAGAGCTTCAGAAATTTTTAGTTGGTTTGACCAGATGTAAGGATCCATTCCTTATCACGTGGCTTGGCTACTCCATTGTGAACCATGCGGAACTCAAGATGGCATGAAAGTAGACTCTGTTAGTACCAATGGGACAGAAAGTCTTTATTTATAATTAACTTAGTTGTTCAAATTTATAATTAATATTATAACATAAAAGTATTCTTAAGATGTATATAGCTGCATAGAAAATAATTGACATTAATAATAATAAGTCATTTTAGATTTATTACTCTATTATGAATTTGATTTTGTTTCTTTCTCTATTATGTGAGAATGAAATTTTCATCTTGATTTTAAAAACTTTATCTTTTAAGATAGCAATTATCCCAATAGTAATGATAACTGATATTTTTTAAATAATAACTATTTTAATTTAAGATTTAGAGAAAGATAAAATTTTAATATTAAAATAATTATATTTTAATTTTCAGAATTAAATGAATTACAATGCATGTGGACAGATTGTGATTTGACTTTTAAAAATTATGTTGAGATGCAACGGCATGTGATGTTCCATGCATTTCACACCAAAATCAAGTGTTATGGAAAAAACTTTCTGCAGCGAAAAGGCCTTCCAAACTGTAGTTTTGACAGCCAAAATCGTAATGTTGTTCCAGAATTACCTGATAGACTAATTTGTTATTGNAAGACTGTGATGTAAGTGTTTTTCTAATTATATTAACATAAATTTTCTTTAAATTAACAGAATATCTTAAAATTAGTTTCTATTATATCTTACTTTTAAGAATGTTTTTTATTTGAAACTTTTTAAAGAATTTAAATTAGCATAACTAATCAAATATTCTGTTATTATGAAATCTACTATTAAGTTTAATTCAATTACTATCAAAGACTATTCTATTCAAAACTATTTGGTTATTCATAAATTAAATTAATATTCATAATAAAATAATAATTCATAATAAAATAAATTAAAATTATTGTCTTTAATTAAATAATTGATTATGTTTTACTAAACATTGTTTAAACAGTTATATTATCTACTTTTTCAACTTAGTGCAGGAGGAAGGCCACTAAAAGTTTAATAGTACAGATTGCAAAGATTGGAAAACTTCCAACCTTTCCAATGCATATTCCCTTTTTTCCAAACTATTTTTCAACAAACTTCTTTATTTTTTCTACTTGTCTCATATGGAAAATATTTATTTTTTTGGATGCTTTTCATTTCTCCTATTGGTATGGTCAGCCAATTTGCATTTTCCTTATGCTTGTTATTATTTCTGAGAACTTAGTTTGTTCTCACACCCACATATTTCTCTTCTGATCTCTTCTTGTTATTCCTAGCATACAAGTACATCTCTCCAAGACTGCTATTTGGAGACATGAAGCAGTTATATAAAGTGTTCTAATAACAACACACTAATAAAACTTTAGTTAAACAGTTTATCTAATGTACACTTCATATTAATGAAATTTTAAAAAGTTTAGCCTATACTAAACTTTTGTAAATAAATAAAATGTTTATTGATACATTTTTAAATAAAAATTAACAGTTATTTAAAATATTTAACTGCAAACTATTTGCATTGGCATAAATTTTTAAAAAATATTTGTGTGTTCAGTTTAATCTTTGTGTTAAATATAGTTGAAAAGGGAAGCATTTTAATGCCTCTTGATTTGTGTTTTTATTTATTTCAGAATGATACTTTATTATTTTGTGATTCTGTTAATGTATATGTTTTTAATATTTTAAAAGTATAATTTCTGAGGTACTTCTCGTCGAGAAGA